>NW_027204048.1:12632500-12897500 GCF_024711535.1 Dipodomys merriami
AGCACTGTCTTAGCAGACACCTGAACTCATACCCCAGTACTGACAAAAGAAAGGAGAGAAGAAAGGGGAGGGATAAAGAGGGAGAGGAGGGGAAGGAAAAGGGGGGGGGATTCTTGAGCTCCATTCACACAAGTGGGAGAATACAGTGACCCTGTCATCTTTTTAAGTTTGAGAGGGTCTAGTCAACTTTTCTTCAACATCAGAAACATGGGCATCGGAAAGAATATTCCCAGTAATCATGTAGCAGAATGCTGCTTGGCTCCCCAGCCTGCCAAGAGAAGAATATGTCATGTTAGGAGCTAGGACCATGGGCAGCCTGCTGGGATAATCTGAGACCCAAGCTTGCTGATACATCTCTCCACTTGTGGCTGGAGTGCAGGCTGAGCGTACATGGGAAGCTGACAGAGCATTGAAATGTTCCTGTTACTTTAATTTCCCGCCCTACCACGGGGGGGGGGGGGGGGGGGAGAGAGGAAGGAGAATCATGGATTTACATGGTATTTGTCTGCACCTGGAGTTTACCAGATGTCTGACTTTTTTTTTTTTTAACTATAGAACTGCTTCTGAAGGGATTAGCTTTTCAGACAATCCTTCATATATTTCAGTATGAGCAGGAAATTGAAGTGCATTTTTTCAGCTAGCTGACATTTTAAGAAGAATAATGGGGGATTCAGCATTAAATCAAAGAATGTGCTTTATAAAGGAATTGATCAGGGTAATATTTGTAGGTGCTTTTATTTTTTTTCATTTTTTATTTTTTTTGTCGGTCGTGGGCCTTGAACTCTGGGCTTGGGTGCTGTCCTTGCACTCTTTAGCCCAAGGCGAGCGCTCTACCACTTGAGCCACAGTGGCACTTCCCGGTTTTCTAGTGGTTTATTGGAGATAAGAGTCTCATGGACTTTCCTGCCCGGGCTGGCTTTGAACTGTGATCCTCAGATCTCAGCCTCCTGAGTAGCTAGGATTACAGGCATGAGCCACCGGCACCTGGCTTGTAGGCGCTTTTAATGTATTAGAAATATTGTGTTTTAAATGCATCCAATTTGTGTGTAAGCTATATTGACAGCGGGGGTAGGGGGGGGAGGGCAGGGGGGGCGGGGGAGCTAAGACTATGGTCAGACTTTAGTTATCCTAGCTCACAATAATAATAATAATAATAACAACAACAACCTCTTTCTGGGTGCCAGAGGCTCACACCTATAATCCTACCTAATTAGAAGACCCAAGATTGTTCATAGCTAAACTGATAAAAATTTCTCAAGACCCCCATCTCAACCAACAAAAGCTGAGTGTAGTGTTGAGCACCTGTCATACCCTTCATCTCCTAGTACCCCCTCCTCACCCCACCTCCCCTGGTGACATTCATGCTATGACCTGTGTCTTCTTTGCAAAAACTTGTCATCTCTTTGATTCTCTCCCAGCATTTTCAATATCCCATGGTCTCATGCCTGGTGTAGTCCTATTTTTACCTGGTATGCAAATGCTCATAGGAACTTTCAATCTGCAAGCCTTTGTTTTTAAGAGTTGGGGGGGAAGGAATTTTCTTTTTTTTTCCCCTCGTGAATATCTTTTGTTATTGTTATTATAAAGGTGATATACAGAGGGGTAATGGTTATGTAAGTCCAGTAAAGAGTACATTTCTTTTTGAACAGTGTCACCCCTTCCTTCACTCTCTTAATTTTCCCCTCCCATCCCCACCGACAAGTTGTACAGTTCATTTTCAATATAGTGTCTAGTACCACTGCTGCATTTTTTCAGCTTTTGTCTCTCCATCTTTTGTGCCCCTTTACCTTCCCAAAGACAGATAAATGAACAAACAAGAAAAAACAAAAACAAAAACCAAAGAAAAAACCTCTTGTTTCCATTTCTAGGTGTTCATTTCGATAGATATTATTTTATATGATCAGAGGCACATGGGCGTTGCACCTTTGTGCAGTGAGTATTCTCTTTTGTGGGGAAATTTTCTCAACAGTGTATTTCTTCCTCTGTGTTTCCATTCTTTCTGCAATTCCTTTTGTGCCTGAATGATTTTCCACTTGGATTTACTTTCTCTCTTCATTTTTATCTATTTTTTTTACTTTTTTATTTTTATTTTATTTTTCCTTCATTGTTTCTGAGAGCTTCCCTAGACTTTATCTCCTAACCCCATCCACTGAGTTAGTTATTCATTTCCTAAGGAATTTGTTATTGCTGTTCACTGAGGGTTTATTTTTTAGCATCCTCTCCCTACTCTCTCTTTCTCTCTGACGATAGTGGGATTGTAGTTTGAATTTTACCCTGATTTTTGGCTCCTCTCTCTTGTTGGTCTCTGATTCCTGTGGGTTGCCTTTCTCTCTTTGCTTTCACGGGCATCTTTCCCTTTCTCACCAACTTCCACTCAAAGGTGACCCGGTTGGACCCTACTTGTAGGCCCAGTGTTAGGACCTCCATCTTTGCTGTCTGAGCTGATCAGATCCTTCCACTGGAGATGATCCCAGTTTCTTGCCTGGTGGGGAAAGGCTTCTAGGGCCTCTGACAAGAAACAGACTTATTTGTCTTAGCATCTAATATACACACAAATCTTTTCATCTTTCCCTTTTCCTCTAACTGTTTCTGACGTCTCATCTGTGGCTCCACAGATCCAGTTTTATATCTTCATCAGAAAATCTTCTAGTCTTCTAGGAGAAAGACAGAGGGGGGGGGAGGGAGAGAGGAAGAGGAGGAGGGGGAAAAGGAGAATGAGGGGAAAGAGGAGGAGAAAAAGACAGGAAAGGGAATCCCCAGCAGGATCTTTTCAGAGATAGTGCCTTATATAACTGTAAAATCATAATGTAAATGTCATTTCATATTATACCATACATCTCTGTGCCACTAAATACGCTCTTCATACATTTCTTCATGGTATTTTATTTTTATCAAAGATACATTTTTTACCATATCTAGTTGGCTCAGGTGTGTCCGCTGGCTGTCCCAGAGTTTTCTAGCCTGAGCCAGTCTATTCTCTCTACCTGGTTTAGAGCTATCCTATCAGGAGTCTCTTCCCCTTCACTCTGGTTAGGTGGGGGGCGGGTTCCTTTGTCTCTAATATTGGCTGCCCTGCATTACGGTGCTCCTCTTTTCCTCTTATTAGTTTATTCTGTTGTGCTGCTGGAGCACATCGTTCAGTATCTTTGGGGGGAAAGTCTTCATGGGAAGTCTTTTGAGATCTTATTTGTGTAAAAATGTCTTTATGCTTAGCTTATTCATAAGTAATAGTTTAGCAAGGCCTAACCCTTTTATTTTGGAAATCCTCTTCCTTCAAGTTTTGAAAGGCACTATTGCATTGTCTTCAGGCTCCCTAGTTTGCTATTGAGAAGTGTCAGTTATTCTGTTTCCTGATCATTTGCATGAAATCTCTCCTGGAAAGTTAAAGATTTTTTTTGTCTTTCATATTGAAGTACATTACAGTGGGGTTTATCTCTATGTATCAGAAAGGATACCCCGGGTACTTTCTTGATCTGCACACTCACATCATTCAGGTTTAAGAATTTTTCTCTCTTTTTTCTTTTTTCCTTTCTCCGCTTTAGGTTCTGGTTGGTTGTTTAATCATCAACTTTCTTGATGATTTCCTTTTCACTTTTTGTTTTCCCTCCTCTCATTCTGATCTCATTTGTAAATCAGAGCTGATAGGAACTTGATCTCTGTTTCTGGTTTTTTTCCCTCCCTCTCCCATCTTTTGGTCTTCTTGCTTTATATATATTTTTTGTGGGGGGGTCCGGTTGTGGGCCTGAACTCTAGGACTGGGCGCTGTCCCTCAGCTCTTCACCTCAAGGCTAGCGCTCTATCACTTGAGCCACAGCGCCACTTTTTTTTCTGCTTATGTGGTGCTGAGGAATCGAACCCAGGGCTTCATGCATGCAAGGCCAAGCACTCTACCACTGAGCCACCTTCCCAGCCCCTTCTTGCTTTATTTTTATACACCATCCTCAGACACTCAATCAGCTCTGCTGTTCTGTTTTTACTGGCTGAGACATCTTCCTACCCAATCTCTTCTTTTAGTGCCTTTCATTTTACATTTCAGTAACTTAGCTGAGGATGATAGAAAGGGTTGGAGAATATTCTTCTCTCTTATAATCTCAACTTTGCTCCAATTAGCTGTTTTCTATATTGTATGTATTCCTTCTCTTTTACATTTGTGGCTTTTCTTAGGCTTCTGATGGGTCTTAGTTCATTGCTTAGACTTAAAATGTGCCCCTACAAATCGATAGAGGCAAAGTAACCTAGTAGTGGAGGGAAGGAAATGGAGTAAATCTTATGAGTACAATTGTCATTCTTGGGTGATGTAAACACTTTGAAGTTAGCTATGTGATTCTTATACACCTCTGAATATTGAATATACACTTCAAGTGGACCAGTTGTGCCAATCATACGGGGTGTGTGTAATAGTTTGGTGAAGCTATTTCTGATGAAAAGTTCAAAGCACATGGCTTGCCTTGTCATCTGTGGGTGATTTGTTGGAGCTCTCTAGAAAAAGAACCTCTGATATCAAATCAGGATTTTTGTCTTTCTTCATGAACTAATCAGATTCCCCAGAAGGGACTAAGGAGTCTCTCCAACCCAGAAGTTAAGGCTGGCTGCAGGCAGTATGGAGCGTAGAGAGAAAAGGCTGGGCTGGCTCACACTACACAGTGTCTCCATTTGGTGGATGGTCTTTGGTTGTCAGGTGATGCGCATTCCAGAGACCCTCTGCTCCACACTGGTGTTCTACCACTTGAGCCATACCTCTACTCCCAGCTTCCAGGTGGTTCATTGGAGATAATAGTCTCAGGGACTTTACTGCTCAGGCTAGCTCCACAGTGAAGTCCTCAGATCTCACCCTCCTGAGTAGCTAGGATTCCAGGCCTGGACCCCTGCTTCTTAACTAGGTTTTTGTCTACAGTGACTTCCCTTCGCTACCTCCTCCTTCCCCACCATACATGCTTTCAGATGTTTCAAGTGGCTGGAGTTTCTGAGCTTTTTAAGGATTCTGTGAATTAATTGCTCTAGGCTTTCCCGCGTTCTTGTGAGTTGAGGAGAAGGAGGTAAAAGATAAAGTGTATAGTTCTGGCATCTTTACTTGAATTTAAAAAAACAACATTTTGCCAATTATTCAAAGCTAGTCCAATATGGACTGTTGGGATTCGCTTTTCATTTTAAATTTTGATTTTTGGGAGGAAAAAACAGAATAAGCATTTGTTTCTGGACAGAATGCTCCTGTTTTGTGCAGAATCCAAAATTTTAAGCTGTTTTCTCTTCTCCTAAAAAAAGAACTATTTTTCATATGCAAATAGAAAAAAGCAGTTCTCTGAATTCAGAGAGCAAGTTAACTGCATTTAAAATCATAAGGCTTATGATTAGCTATTTAATATAAATAGAAGAAGAAACCTTCTGGCCAAGTCATGTGCATCTCTTTTGCAAGTGATTCAGATGCTCAGATTGTTAAGAAGCTGGTTTTACTATTACTGTTTGCCATAGAAAAATCCAAGACTTACCTGCTCTACTTAGTCTGCTCTTGTGGTTCTTTGATTTCAAGGGAGGTATTTCACCTATCAAGACAGAATCTAGATGTCAGGGTCTTAAAATCATTTCTGATAATAAATAGGAGCTGGTGGCTGGCTTCATTGCTATTAGCACTAATGGCATCTAGAATTGTACCTGACAACCAGGTATTATTATTTAAGTACATGAGAGGGAGAGAGAGAGAGAGAGAGAGAGAGAGAGAGAGAGAGAGAGAGAGAGAGAGAGAGAGAGAGAGAGAGAGAGAATATAAACCTTGCATAGTTAGCAGCACAATCTGGCAACAACATCCAAACAATTCTACATTATCTCCTCAGAGTTAAAGCATATCAATAGAGGTGGGGTGGGTATCAGTGGCTCACTCCTGTAATCCTAGCTCCTCAGAGGCTGAGATCTGAGGATTATGGTTCAAAGCCAGCCTAGACAGGAAAATTCATGAAAATTTTATCTCCAGTTAACCCCCAAAAAGCCAGAAGGGAGCGTGTGGCTCAAATAGTAGAGCACCAGCCTTGAGCAGAAAATCTAAGGGACAGCCCTCAGACCCTGAGTTCGAGCCCTAGTCCTGGAACACTGTGTGTGTGTGTGTGTCTGTGTGTGTGTGTGTGTGTGTGTGTGTGTGTGTGTGTGTGTGTGTGTGTGTGTGTGTGTGTAGTTTCAAGATGTCAATAGGATATCATTAAACAAAACCAGTGACTCTTCCTAACACTGGAACCCAGTCCTTTGCACAGTTCACAGGCACATAAAGCCAGCCTGGAGATTTTTTGCTGGAAGATACTTTCAGTGTTCCTGCCCATAATTATGTTCATCGTTGAGCTATTTCAGTGACTAACATTTCTCCCACTCTGGAGCCTTTACTGTAGGAGCAGCTGGGGACAATTCATTATAAACTGGATGCCTAATATTCTGCATGTCAGGTGCACCCTGGAGTTAAATCACGCAGCTGCCACACTCCAGACAATGGTTCCTCCCCTGCCTGCATTCTGGTGTGGGCGTTCTGTATTTACTGGTGGTAATTTCAGGTACTTTCTTCCTGCTCTGACAGTAGCTTTCAATGGGTCAATTCTTCAAGCGAAATTAAATTAAAACTTGAGATCTGACCTCCTAGAGAAAAAGAATAACATATATATCTCTTATTTCTCAACTCCTGGCAGTTTGGAGAGCTACTTAGGTTCCCCCGTCTTCCCTGATTTTCATCTCAGTACATCTGTGCAGCTGCTATTCATATCAGAAGGAAATGAAATCAATAGCATTTCTCTCCTTCCTTGTCTTTTTGAAAGTAAGTCATCATTCTTCAACACTGCTTTTATATTCAGGCATGTCCAAGATTTCCTTGACTTGTTTGTTTTTTTGCATTTTGAATGTGATGGACGCTTTGAAATGCATCCTCACCCACAGAGACCCTTTGCTGTAACACAATGCACTCACACGTCTCTTAAGGGTTTACAAGAGGGTGATCAGGATGCCCTGAAGAGATGTTAAGGCCTACCCCAGAGGAAGTAAAGAGCTGATATTTATTCATCATAACTAAACATCGGATCTTTGCTATCTCAGCACAGGGCATGTATGAAAACCTTGAACTCGGAAGAAATTGGCATCATTTCACGGCTCCCTGGGGTTTGTCACAAAATAAGCAGTATGTGACTGCCAGCTAACCGGATACCCTGTGTAGTCCGGGAAGCTGATGAGGTGCTCCTGTGGACACAGGCACAAAGCTTTTCTTCTCAAGGGTTGAAGAGTCACAGCCCAGCCTAGAAATGACAAAGAAAGGATTGTTTTAGGTAAGACAGAGTGTAATGGAGTGTGGTTAAAGAAAATGCTGAGCCTCTCACTGGAGCAGAACGGACATCTGAGAAGACGAGGGCAGCAGAAGAAACAGCACATGGCTTTAAGTGTCCTTGTCAATCTGCCATTCTAGAATTCTCTGGAAGTAACCCCCCCACCCCCCAGCTAGAGGAGAAAGTTCAATCACAGTAAACATAGAGCCTCATAGGAGGAAAAGAGAGTATCTTATATATATAATCCCATTCTTTTCCTTATAGAGAGAAACCAAACCAGAAAGCTTCTCCCACTGGGTCCATGATGCTTCTTTTGAGAAAATGGTTAGGCTACATAACCTTGCTAGCATAGAGGTTTCACCTAGAATGCTACTCTACCATTAACCGGCTATGTCACTTAACTCAGTGGGACTTTGTTTCTTCTACAAGAGAATAATGATATCTACTTCAAAAGACTGGGCATGGTGGTGCATGCCTGTACTCCAGTTACACAGGAAGCTGAGACAGCAGGATCATTTCAGCTTGAGTTCAGAGCCAGCCTGGCAATGCAGTGAGACCCCCCTTCCCCTCCACTCCCCCACCCCTGGCTGCCAGTACTGAGGCCTGGGCGCTATCCCTTAGCTTTTTTAGCTCAAGGCGCTACCACTTGAGCCACATCTCCACGTTCAGCTTTTTGGTGGTTGTACTGGCATAAAGGAAAAAATAAAAACTGGAGTAGTCAATGTATTCAGATCCTTTTTACTTTCATTTTATTTTTCTTTGTGGTGAGGGTTGGCTCTAAAGTTTTGCATGGTAGATTATTGAATTGACCTCATCCAAAAGGGCTCTTCTCACAGCTCCAAGTTATGCACCATGAGAAACCAGAGGAGTGGCATCAGCCGCCCTTGAGTCTCTCCAAGCTATTTCTCTACTTTTTTCCATTCAAAACCAAGATCATTGTCTCTTGTGTTGGCAGGTGGGGGGAGTTATATATGAGGAAGACAAAAGGGAGGTTATTTATGTACCAGCCAGTCAAACCAGGGGCAGAAACCCAGGGCTTTAAGCTTCTGGGGCCTCATGTATTTCTTGTGTGAAACTGCTATGGTGATGTGTACCCTGGCCTGATAAAATTATAAATGCACTGGTGTGTGTAATGAACAGGGCTGAGTGGCTCAGTGAAGGGAAGCTGTTTCTCTTCAGGGTTAGTCATCACTGTTCTTTGATCTCCGTCACAATATGCCTTAAACTGCAGGATTTGTTTTAATTGAACAATGCTAAAAATAGGAACAGAAAAGATCATAGACTCAAAATATAAAAACCAGACAGCATGGCCATGTATAAGAAATTTCCAAAGCCAACTGAACACTGGTGGCTCACGCCTGGAATCCTAGCTACTCAGGAGGCTGAGATCTGAAGAAGACAGTTCCAAGCCACCCTGGGCAGGAAAGTCCATGAGACTCTTATCTCCAATGAACCACAAAAAGCCAGAAGTGGAGCTGTGGCTCAAGTGCTAGAGCATTAGCCTTGAGCACAAAAGCTAATTGACACCACCCAAACCCAGAGTTCAAGCCCCAGAATGGACAATAACAAAGAAAAAAGAAATTACCAGAAAGTAAGAGTGCTCACCAGCCCAGGGCCTCGGACCATCATACCTTGTTGATGAAACTATAAGGTATCTTAATTATAAGCATACCCTACACCTTGCATTCAGCCTCTTCCAGGAATTGCTTGATGATTATGGGAAAGAGAGCTTTGTCCTCACAAGTGAACAGACTCCAATAAGGAAGACTGATAATACACGTCTGAAAGGAGGTCACATACACCTTTGGAAACAAGAACAATCAATGTTTGTTCCAAAGAACAAAAGGAAGTGTAACACTAAAATTCTGTGAAAGGGTCTGACCCAATCTTTAAGGGAAGGACATTCAGCTCATATTTGTTAAATTTCTGAAACTAAGGGTAGATTTCATTATTTTACTTTATTTTTTTTTTTGCTGGTCATGGGGCTTGAACACTGGGGGGCTGGGCACTGTCCCTAAGCTTCTTTTGCTCAAGGCTAGCACTCTACAACTTGAGTCACAGTGCCATTTCTGGCTTTTTCTGTGATTAATAGGAGCTAAGAGTTTCACAGACTTTCCTGCCCAGGCTGGCTTTGAACCATGATCCTCAGATCTCAGCCTCCTGAGTAGTTAGGATGACAGGCGTGAGCCACTGGTACGTGGCGATTTCTTCATTTTAAAGAAACAGCCAAAAAGTATTTAAATCAGTACCTTTACTTTAAAAATGAAAATATGAACCAGGTGTTGCCCGGCACTTAAAAGCCTGAGATAAAAGGATCACCAGAATTACAGGCCAGGCTGGGCTACATAGTAAGTTTGAGGCCAGTCTTAACAATAACAAGATCTTAACTCATCAAAAAGAAAGAGAACAAAGTGTTTTGTTGTGTTGTTTTTTAAGAGGATACTAAAGCATACAGAGGTGACATCATTTTTTTAACATCACACAAGCAAGTAATGGCAAAACGAAGACCAGAATATAGTCCTTTGACTCTAAAGCTAGTGACATCTCCACTGATCTGGTATATTACAAGCAAATGATGCCAACTTTCTATCCTTATTGACTGCTGAGGTCCAAAATTGCCTGATGGAACCACTTGTTTTCCCTCAAATTGTTTTTCCCCCCACTGGAACTCTGTGCCGTCTAGAATTATAGCTGGGGTTAATTATATGTTGTCAAGACCAGGCACTGAGCCAAGCCTTTTAGATGCTTATTCATTATGTACTTGTAACGAGAGTGGTCTGGGTTTGGATGATTACCACCGTGTTGAGTTGTTCCTGGCAATTAGCAGGAAATTGTCCTAGACCAAGCAGTATTGCATAGGAGTAGAGTCGTATGAGATCATGTTTCCCACAATGGCAGGAAAAGTGTTGTTGGTAAAGCAAAAAGTAGGTCATTAACTCTGAGATAGATGAGTTTGGGCTCATCAAAATGTTGTCCATTTTACTCCTTAAATGTGTTCTATTCTGTACATAAAGGTACAGATTTCCTTGGAAACTTTCTGTTTCCAGTATTTCAAATTGAAAAAAAAAACATGGACTGTCACTTTTTAAAATCAAGAGGTTTCCATTGAATTCTGTTCACTGAATTTGGGGCAGGGGGGTGGTTGTTTTTTATTCATTTGGGGGGAATTGGGGTTTTTTTGGTTAGCTTTATTTTGTTTTTCTGTGTGTGTGTGTGGGTGTGTGGGTGGGTGGGTGTGTTTCTGTGTGTCCATGTCTGTGTATGTGTCTCAGTGTCTGTGTCTCTGTGTGCTCAGTATACCAATACTGAAGCTTGAACTCAGGACCTGGGTACTGTCCCTTAGCATTTGCCTTCCAGGCTGACATTCTGCCACTTCAGCCCTAGCTCTACTTCTGGCTTTTTGGTGGTTAACTGGAGATAGGAATCTCAAAGACTTTCCTACCAGAGCTGGCTTTGAACTATAATACTCAGATCTCAGCCTCCTAAGTAGCGTGAGCCATCTGCTCCGGCTTGAATTGCACTTTTTGTGTCTGTGAGTGTCCCTGGCATTATTCCCAAGTCCCACAAGCCTGATAGCTGCTGCTTCACCATTTTGCCTAGTTCGGTAAGACTGCCTTCAATTGGCTCTTCATCTTTTCCTCTGGCTTCCATGCAGTTGTAGGCTAAAGTTTACTCCTGCTCTGTCACGTTAAGCCACCACCATTATTAACAATTAAATTATATAGACTTTTTAGAAAATATTGCTCAAAACTGACCTCTTCCTAACAATTCTATACATATTACCTTTGCTTTTATGATGATATGGATACCTTTAACTGCATAGTGGAAAGTTTATAGAATCCTGGTTGCAGCGCATTTCTTCCTATTATTCAAAAATACAAAATTGGTATGCTAAACTATAAGTATTTATTCCTCAGCACTTGAGAAACACTGCAAGTCAGGGCTAGATTTATCGTTTTGGTGATTACCTGTTGTTGTGTTAACTTAAAAGTACATTGTAGCTGTAGCTCTTGTTTTGTCAACAGCACACACAAATTGAAGTAATAATCTTCCAGTGACTTGAAAATGATGCTTTCATTCAGCCACAGTCACTAACCAATGAGTCAGTCCTATTTGAGTCTCAAGGTGAAGTTCTAACAGGTGTCAATTTTAATTTTATTAAAAGTAAAGTAAAGCTGGGCACCCGTGGCTCATGCCTATAATTCTAGCTACTTAGGAGGCTAAGATCTGAGGATCATGGTTCAAAACAGCCCGGGCAGTAACGTCCGTGAGACTCTTATCTCCAGTAAACCACTCACAAAACCAGATATGGGAGCTGTGGCTCAAGTGGTTGAGTGCTAGCCTTGAGCTGAAGAGCTGAGGGACAGTGCCTAGGCCCAGAGTTCAAGACCTACAACTGACAAAAAAAAAAGTAACCACAATGCAAAAGAGTTCTGCAAAACTCTACAAAAACATCCTGTGACAATCTATTATTTACATGGAATTCATTGTAAAAGACCTGCCTATTTTTATTATTTAAAATTTGTTATACTTTCTTGTTTAGCAAAATTTATTTTTCAGTAATCTTACATACGTGGGAGGGGAATGAGGAAGAGTAACAGAAGGGGTAAATCTGATGAAGGTACATTGTGTGCATATATGGGCATGTCCAAACAAAATCTTCTTTTTTTTTTTTTTTGGCCAGTCATGGGGCCTGAACTCTGGGCCTGGGCACTGTCCCTCAGTTCTTCAGCTCAAGGCTAGCACTCTACCACTTGAGCCACAGCGCCACTTCTGGCTTTTTCTGCTTATGTGGTGCTGAGGAATCAAACCCAGGGCCTCAGGCATGCAAGGCAAGCACTCTACCACTGAGCCACCTTCCCACCCAACAAAATCTTCTTGTACAACTAATTGTTACTAATTTTAAAAATGTGGGCTGAGAATGTACCTCAGTGGGTAGTAGGTCACTGCCTAGCACTAAGTTTGATCCATGAAAAAAAAAAAACCAAACAAAAAAAACCCCACTTATGTTAAAACATAAGCTTATGGATTTTCCCCAGGATGCTGGTTATTAAACATTTAACAATAGGCTAATTTTTGAGCCACTCAAGTCTATGAAATATCCTATGACAATCATAATATATTGAACACAAGAGGCAGGCATTATAAAAGTCAACTTCACAAACGCCTCAGACAAGGAGACCATGAGGAAGGTAACTGTGGGTACCTCCAATGTGAAGTAGAAGAGAAAATATGTAATAAGCACCTCTCAAGAGCAGCAGACACTTGCTCTTGTGACATAATCTGCACTGTGAATTAGGCAGCTTTCCATTACTATAGTGAAGTGCCTGAGCTGATTAACTTATAAAGAGAAAAGGGTTGTTTTGTCTCACAGTTTTAGAGATCCTAGCCCCAGATCAGACAGACCCATGGCTTTAAGTGGACCTACCAGAGGGCAGCGGCAGAGCGGCTATGGTAAAGCAAAACAACTTATGAGATCAGCCAGATAGCAAAAAGAGGAAGGGGAAGTGGATGGAGGTAAAATTCCCCAGACCCTTTCAAGGATACTCCCCCGCCCTCAGTGATCTAAGGACCTTCCATTAACCCCCCCCCCCACCTCCCACTATCCTATGACTAAAGCATACTGGCCCTGTGAACACTCATCCAAACCATAGCAAGGGGTAATTTCTATCCTCATTAATTACAAAGCTATATGGTTAACTAAAAAGCTCTGAGATGGAATAAGGTCCCCTGTTCCAGCTGAATAACCCTGGGTTGACGGGGCACCCAGGAAGTAAAAACCAAAGCTTGCAAGTGCATATGTCTGAATCAGCTCAGATGTGATGAACACCACCACCTAAGGCAGTGCTGTAGAGAAACATCAATGACAAATATTCTTGAGAAGCTGGGCGCTGGTGGCTCACGCCTGTAATCCTAGCTACTCAAGAGGCTGAGATCTGAGGATCGCGGTTCCAAATCAGCCTGGGCAGGCAAGTCCATGAGACTCTTATCTCCAATAAACCACCAGAAAACTGGAGGTGGCTCTGTGGCTCAAATGGTAGAGCACTCTCCTTGAGCTGAAGAGCTGAAGGACAGAACTCAGGCCCCAAGTTCAAGCCACACGATCAACAGAAGAATATATATAGTCGAGATATTTTTAATAATGGCCACTAAGTAATTTCATATAAGTAGGGTTTATATCCTTCATAAAGTCTCTGAAAGATAAGCATGATTCAAAACAAGAAGAGTTTAAACCAAGCTCAGTAAATAGATGATTATTATTTCTCAGGAGTAGGTAGGCTATATGAGGAAAGGGTATAATTTCAGTGACAGCTTTCAAACTTTGAATACTTTGATTTACAAATTGCTAAGCACAGGAGCACAGAACAAGCCGCCAAATGTGTGACAATGTTAAATAATAAGCATCTTGCTTACAGTATTTAGTCAACTGCTACATCATTTATTATTCTGCTGTTGAGTGCCTTCTGGGAGGGATGGTAAATAGCTACATATCTGACTTTAGTAGCATTGGTGGTATACAGAGTTCTCAAACTAGGAATGCCAACCCTGCTGGTACTCTAAAATGCCAGTTTTAGAGCAGAGACAACACAGACCATGCAGATGGAAATTGGACTTCCATCTTCCCTTGTAACCTTCATCAAGGATCAACAGCTTCCTTTGCATGTTCTGCTCTATTCCCTAAAATGGTCCCTTACAGCCCTTAGTTATTCATGAAGTCATGTGACACCATCTCCCTGCCTTACCTTTCCTCCAAGCCAGTGTATCTTAAAGGTTCTAGGTATGATCACCTGCTTCCAAAAAAAGTTGTTAAAGTGCAGCTTCCTGGACCTATTGTCAATTCAAATCCACATTAAAGTTTGAGAACATACTGGCCTTTGATTCTGCCTTGTTGAGTTCTGATCTATGACTTACAGAAAGGGTGTGGGTATTTTAAGAACCGGTACAGAGATTGTTAAGGCTGAACCATGATTTAGAAACCAGAATAAGACTCAGCTTTTCTGCATGGAGGCCCCAATTCTGCCCACATCCCAAGGCATTTCAGCCGTGGAAGTAACAGCAGAGACCTCCCTCTCTGTGTTCATCTGGGTTCTGTTTGATTCATTTATCTCTAAACTGCATATGTTCTTAATGATTCAGGGCAGAGTGTTGACCTGAATAGCAGAGACTAATACAGCAGAGTCTTGTAATTACTGTGACATTTTCCAATTACTCCAGTCAGAGCTCATAATAAGTTTGTTGTTAACCTAGCCATGTGTGAGAAACTTTCCTGTCAAGCTGAACTTTTTTAAAGCTAACAGATACCTAGAAATCAATTCAGCTTATGGTTTTCCAATAGCTCTAGACAGGTATAATTACAATATACATCTAGGAAAGCCAACCTGCCCTTCTAATCTGTTCTCCTATGATTTTTCCAGAGCTTCTGTAGTCTAAATTGTAATTTAGATTTTATCTAAATGCCGCTTAAATGCTAGGGGTGGTGATTTCAACCCCACGAGTTTTTAGTCCATTTATATAGTGAGCACAGTTTGAAACCTAAGGCACAATAACAAAAACATAAAATTTTTGTCAGCTAATCCTGAAGAAATACTTTGCTTTTTATTTGGTCAGTCATGGGCCTTAAACTCAGAGCCTGGGCACTGTCCCTGAGCTTTTTTGCTCAAGGATTGTGTTCTACCACCTTGAGCCACAGCTCTCCACTTCCAATTTTTAGGTGGTTAACTGGAGATGAGACTTTCAAGAGCTTTCCTGCCAGGGCTGGCTTCAATCTGAAATCTTCAGATCTCAGCCTCCTGAGTAGTTAGGATTATAGGTGTGAGCCACCACACCTATAAAGACAGAAAATATAGCACTTAGCAAAAATAAGAAACTACTTTTCTCGGTATTCAATGTTAGTTTCTTAAGTGATAATATTTTCCTAAGTGAATTCACGTCCTCAAGTCCTTCTGTTGGGCATACCCAGGTTTTTCTTTAACTGTTGATACCATGTGAGGTCATTTGATAGGCTGCTATTATGAAGTATTACAGATTGGGTGGCATAAATGACAGAAATTTATTATCCTACAGTCCTGGGGCCAGAAGACCCAGATCAAGGTATCAGAAAATCGATTCCTTCTGGAGGCTAAGAGGAAAGATTTTCCACACTTCTCGAAACTTCTCGTTGTTCATTGGCAGTTTTTTGCATCCTTTGGCATGCAGCTCTTTGCTGGCTGTTTCGGAGATGGAGTATCACAGACTTTTCTGCTTGGGCTGGCTTCAAGCTGTGATACTCGAGATGTCAGCCTCCTAAGTAGGTACAATTCCGGTGTGAGCCACCAGCACGCAGCTATTTCTGACCCTTTTGATGGAGCCAAAAAAAAAATCAAGATTGTCTCTACTAATATATTTGTCATTTGGAAACGAGTCTAGGTCATCTGTCTTTTTAGTTTTTGTTTTATCTGGTCCTGGGTCTTAACCTCTAGGCCTGACTGCTGTCTCAGAGCTTTTATGCTCAAAATTAGTGCTCGACCACTTGAGCCACAGCTCCGCTTCCAGATATTTGGTGGTTAATTGGAGGACAGTCTCAGAGACTTTCCTGACCAGGCTGGCCTCCAACCACAATCCTCAGATCTTAGCCTCCTGAGTAGCTAAGATTCCAGGCATGAACCACAAATGCCTAGCCTCTTTATCTCTTATTTTTTATGAACTATTATGAACTTAGAAGCACATGCCACCTGTGTTGAGACCAATTGGCCATAATATTCAGATATAGAAAACACAGAGCAAAAGACCTAGCCTAAAATGGCTATCTTTAATGGTGATGTGAAATAGTATGCATAATAAGATCATCATAGGGTTAACACAGGCAGCCAGTGATAGCTGCTTGCTTTAAGTGTGTGTGTGTGTGTGTGTGTGTGTGTGTGTGTGTGTGTGTGTGTGTGTGTGTGTGTGTGTGTAAGAGAGAGAAAGAAGGTGCCTTGTGTATAATTCGGGAAAGAACAATAAGAGACAGACAAGGGTCCTTGAACAAAGGTCCAGCCGTGACACACACACACTCCTCTCCGCAGGTAGCAGGCCCTCTCCCGCGTCCGCAGCTGCTGCTGCTGCTGGAGTTCAGTTGCTGCCAGCTCTTTGAACAACTGTGACTTCCTGTCCCCAGAACTAATCATCCTGGAAACACACTGGCTTCCTTCTTTGCCTGTCAGTTGTAAAAATGTGTTCTGTATGCTATGTCTGCAGTTGGCTTTGTGCCTGGGGTACTCACTTGCAAGGCGGGGGAAGAAAGTTGCACTAGAGCCCTTGACCCCCATGGCAGTCATCAGTCAGCATGTAGAAGAGAGTGCCCAGTGCCGTGTAAGCTTCCCAGCCAGGTGCTGGTGGCTCACGCCTGTAATTCTAGCTACTCAGGAGGCTGAGATCTGAGGATCCCAATTTGAAGCCAGACAAGACAGGAAAGTCTGTGAGACTCTTATCCCCAGTTAACCATCAGAAAACTGGAAATACTGCTGTGGCACAAAGTAGTAGAGCACTAGCCTTGAGCAAAAAGGCTCAGGGACAGCACCCAGGCCCCAAGTTTAAGCCCTACGAAAAAAGAAAAAGAAAGAGAGAGGGGGGAGGGAGGGAAGAAGGGAAAGAAAGGAAGGAAGGAAGGAGAAAAAGGGATGAAGGAAGGAAGGGAGAGAGAAAGAAAGAAAAAAAGAAAGAAAGAAAGAAAGAAGGAAGGAAGGAAAAGGAAGGAAGGAGAAAAAGGGAGAAAGGGAGGAAGGAAGAAGGAAGGGAAGGAAAGAGAGAAGGAAGAAAGGAAGGAAAGAGGAAAAGAAAAAGGGAGGAAGGGAGGAAGGAAGAAGGGAAGGAAGGAAGGAAGAGGAAGAAAGGAAAGATAAAAAGGGAGGGAGGAAGGAAGGAAGAAAGGGAGAGAGAGAAAAGGAGAGAAAAAGTGGGAAGGAGGGAGGAGTGGAGGGAGAAAGGGAGAGAGGGAGAGATCATTCTGACAATAAAATTAAAATTTAAACAAGGAAATGAAGGAAAGGGGCGGGGTTGGGATAGATGGGGAGAATGATGAAGTGGGGCAATACAGACCAAGATGCATTATTTTCATAAACTGTTTCATTGAGTGGCAATTCCTTTGTACAATAACTTAAAGATGATCACAAAGAAAGAATAAAGATATACTACTCTAAGAAAAATATCAAAAGTAGGAGCATGAGGAAGAGTCGCAGCCATGTTCCTGTCTGGAAAGGAGAAAGGACTGAAATAAGCCAGCTTCGCGAGAGACTTTTATTGCAAAGGAGGGGTTAGGAAGGTAGGGTATGGACACTGCAGTCTTGATCAAGGTCTTCATGTGTCTTTGGATCCATATTGGGTCATCTGCTAGACTCATCTACTCACTCAGCCAAAGAGCCCAGTTTGCCAGAGTGCGCTCTCCTGGGCAGCAGGCAGGCTTCAGGTGCAAGGTCTAGTGCCAGTCCTCCAGGATTTCCACGTCCTGTGAGCAGCTTCTCACCCCCACCCCAAACAAATGTGAGCTTCCAGAGCTGGCCATGAGGCATCCTTTGGAGCATCTCTGCCTGCCCAAGGCCTGCAGGATCAGGCTTGCCAAGACACAGTGTTCCTCTAGCAGAGAGAAAGGCTTTGCAGCCATTAAGTGGGACAGGGGCGTATGTGTGGACTTTCTCTGCAAGGAAACATTTCTTATCAGTTCATGTTCCAGTAGCTAAGCTTAGAATAGCAGGAAAGGAATTCTTTCCAGGGACTTATGATAAATGTGTCTATGCAATCAGCCCTCGTCAAAGGCCCCTGGGCCCTGACAGCCTCCCAGAGGTAGAAGCCAGACTGCTGCTTTCCTTCATTGGTACAAAAGAGCATGACTCTCTATTGGCCTTTCTCCCTTGCGCTTGTGTCATCCAGCTGGGTCCCCTGGGTGCCCATGTGAGATGAGCTGGGCAGAAGTTGTCCTTTGTGTCCAAGTGGTGACTTGCCCGGTGTTCTACCTAATGACCAGAGAAGCAGGACCTGTAGCTCAGCTCTGCCTTAGCCTCACCATACGGGGCTTTTCCTTTATGGCAGCAAGCATCTGAAGGGCAAAACTTTCCAACCTGGGTGGTTATAGTATGGCATGGATTCAAGTAAAAGGATAAATGGGAGTGGGGAGAAAGGGAGGGAGAAGAGACAGAGGAGGGAAGGAGAAAGAGAAAAAGGGAAGGAAGGAAGGAAGGAGAGAGAGGGAGGGAGGGAAGGAAGGAGGGAAGGAAGGAAAGAAGGAAAGAAGGGAAGGAGGAAGGGAAGAAGGGAGAGGGGGAAGGAAGGAAGGGAAAGAGGGAGGGAGGAAGGGAGGGAAAGAAGGAAGGGAAGGACGGAGGGAGGGAGGAAGGGAAGGAGGGAAAGAAAACCAGAAATTCCATTTAACCTTGATATTGGAAACACTTTTCTTGGCACAGCTTAGGAATCATGACTTTGATCCTAGAGAGGAATACGTAACGTTAACACACCATTGGCCAGCCAGTCAACAGTATTGACTTAGTCATAACAATATAAACTCTGTGTATTGATTTTCTAATTTTAAAGCCAAAGCATAGCAGGAGACATTTGGTTGTGTAATATAAATGTGATTCACTAAGAAAAAGCAGAGACAAAATTATTTTTTAATGTGTCTAATATAAAGTAAGAAGAGAAAGGCAGACAAAGATGAAGAAGGGTAAAGGGGGTTATGGTTGATAGACCGGAAAAAAGTGGTTAAGTTGTAGCTTATTGATGGTTACAGAATAAATAAAACTTTTAAGAATACAGAGCAAATGTTGGAAGGAAATACGTTTTAGCAGGGGTGCGTGTCCTTCCTAGTAAATCTATGGATGCTGTCTTGGGTTCTAATTGACTTTAATCCCTCCATTCATTACAAGATGACATTTAGCTGTGTCCTCCTGATCACACCTATAATCCACTGGCTACTCAGGAGGCTGATGTGACAATCTCATCATTCAAAAAGGCAGACAGATCCTCAAGACTGTTATCGCCAATTAGCCATCAAAAAGCCAGAACTGGACGCAGGCTTCACAGTATCAACTAGGAGCAGAAATTGTCAAGTGGGAGCAAGGCCTAGAGCCCACTCTTCCCTGGGGGGCTGGAGGGAAGGACAGGAAAAATGTGCTTTTCATTCTCAGTCTCTCTATACCATGTGATATATACTGATGTTATTTCTTTGATTTAAAAAAAAATAATTGAGTCAGTGAGAGAATGGCTTTTAAAAGACAAAAACGGACTGGTACCATATGTTCCTCTGAACATGTCCCCAGGAGAAGGAGCTATAAAACCCTCATTAGTTCTACAAACCAGAAATCAATGTTCCAGGCTGCCAAATTAGCCAGGATTGTTCCAGCAAGGAGGTGAAATTCTCTTGCGCTGCTTGTGAGATGTTTACAAAACCAGGAGCTCAGAGCCAGGGAGTGCTGGCAGCCCCCGTGCCCTAGGAGGAGAGAACAGAACCAAGGAGGCTCACACTCTCCTGGGGAGGCTTGTTGCAAATTAGACCCGATTAGCCCTGGGACAATCTGAACCGTGGGAATGGTAGCCAAACCTGATGGCGTAGAACCCAGGCAGTTTGCCAAGCTCTTAAACCCAGTCACCTAAAAACGGAGCTCTCCAGGCTGAGTTTGAAGAAAGGTGGGGAACACAGCATCCCTGCTTCTAAATGTCCCCCTGGGAAACTTATGGGCAGAGAAATTAGAAATCCATTCTAATAGTACCATGAGCAAACGTGGCACTAACAAGGAAATCGCCCAATAGCAGGGCTGAAGAGAACTGAATATTCAGTTAATCAATACCAAAGGCATTTAAATGAGAATCCTTTTTAGAGTATACTTCACTTTCTATATAGGATATCTTCAAGGGCAGAAAAATCTGCTACCGATTATGAATGCATTTATTTGGATTAGACAGTTGATTTCTATCTTATTTCCTTACTGTTTTGGGGGTCACCTGTGTGCGTGGAACTCAGGGCCTGGGCGCCGTCCCTGAGCTTTTTTGCTAGCACTCTATTACTCTGAGCCACAACTCAGCTTCTGGTTTTCTGGTGGTTAACTTGGAGATAAAAGTCTCACATTACAGCCTAGGCTGGCTTGAAACTGCAATCCTCAGATCTCAGCCTTCTGAGTAGCTATAGGACTACAAGTGTGAGCCACCAGCTCCTGGTTTTCCTTACATTTTAAAATAACTGGGCTGGGAAGGTGGCTCAGTGGCAAAGTGCTTGCTTTGAATGCATAAGGCCCTGAGTTCAATTCCTCAGCACCACATAAGCAGAAAAAGCCAGAAGTGGCACTGTGGCTCAAGTGGTAGAGCACTAGCTTTGAGCTGAAGAGCTGAGGGACAGTGCCTAGCCCAGAGTTCAGACCCCACAACCAACCAAAATAATAATAATAATATTTCTTTTTTTTCTTCTTTCCCTCACCCCCACAGTACAAGGGTCTCATGCTTGCTAGGCAGGCTCTCTACCACTTGAGCCACAGCCCATCCCTTTTCGCTTTAGTTAGGATTGTTTGCATTGGCTCTTGAATTTTTGCTGGGGCTAGCTTCAGATCAAAATCTTCCTACCTAGGGCTTTACATGTAGCTGTGATTACAAGTATGAACCACCACGTTCAACACTGAGATAGGGTCTCATTTCTTCCCTATGTTAGATTTCTACCACAATCCCCACTTGATTATGAGTGTCAGCTACTGTACTCAGCCCCAGTAATGACATTTCTTTCTTTTAAGCAGTGTACATACACACATAAATTTATTCGTCAACCAGTGTAATACTTCATGTCCTATGCAAAACCTGCCTTAATTAGAAAGATTCACCTTTATCTCCAATAATGTTCATAACCTTTGCTAGGCAGGGTTTTGCTAAAAATACCATACTGATGTTAGAATGAACCATTTTTAGTATCATTTTTGACTGAGGACCAACACAAAAGCAAGTATGAACCTGTCATCCTTGTAAAGGAAGTGGTCAGAAACTAGTTTTGCAACCCTTAGCCAACCACCCACCTCCACCCTGTAAAAGAGGTTACAGAGGCCAAAGAAGGAGGTAGCAACTAGATTGTGCTCATTAGAAAGAACTATGGGTGAGTAAGGCATCTGCCCCAGCCCAGCAGAAGAAACTTCCCTGTTTTGTTTTGTTTTTGTTTTTGTTTTTGTTTCCAGTTCTGGGGCTTGAACTCTGGGCCTGGGCACTGTCCCGGAGCTTTTGGGCTCCACCACAGTGCCACTTCTGGTTTTCTGGTGGCTAATTGGAAATAATTCTCACCGACTTTCTGCCTGAGCTGGCCTCAAAGCATAATCCTCAGCTCTCAGCCTCCTGAATAGCTGAATAGCTAAGACTACAGGTGTGAACCACCAGGGCCCTGCAGAACTTCACTTTTAAGGTTTGGTGTTTATTCTATGGAGTATCTGGTTCACACCTAAGTTCCTAAGGACTCCAGAAAGCAAAGCAAGGGGATCTGGCTATTTGGAATTGACCTCTGGCCTGTCACTCATTTCCTATCCCTTTCTTCCTTCCTTTCTTTCTTTGTCGGTTGTGGGGCTTGAACTCAAGGCCTAGGCACTGTCCCTGAGCTCTTTTACTCAAGGCTGTCATTCTACCACTTTGAGCCACAGCATCGCTTCTAGTTTTTGAGTAGTTGTTCATTGGAAATAAGAGTCTCACGGAAACTTTTCTGCCCAGGCTGGCTTCTAACCACAATCCTTAGATCTCAGCCTCCTGAGTAGCTAGGGTTACAGGTGTGAGCCATTGGTGCACTGCTCCCTGCCTTTCTGTCTTTCTTTTTTCCTTCCCAGTGTTGACCAACAAGATCAGTTTACCCCTGTGGTGAGGCGGGTCAACCACAGGGCCTCACCATGCTGGCTCTCCCACTGAGCTCTGTCCCCAGACCATAATCAGGACTTCACCTCTTCATCGCATTGTCCATCTCCCTTGGTCCTGCATGAATTCTAGGAGCAGAGACTTTAGTTTGAGCACTGCTGAGTCCTGGCACGAGAGGCAGGCACAGGTGGTGGCACTGTGTATTTGCCTCACACATTCTGCATCACTACTCACCCTACCAACCCTACCTATTCAGTATTCCTATCCCCGGTTTGCAGAGAGGAAACTGGAGTTCACAGGGGTTAAGGCACTTAACCCCTATCACACACAAAGCCAAATCTATCTGTTCCCAACATTTCTACTCAGCCTGTGAAGGCTATATCAGCTCAGGTTTCAAATCATCCTCTCCTAGATGATAGATCGTATACTTTCTAATCTAAAATTGTGGGAGGAGCAACATGTCCCTTTGATCTCACTCTGTGGACCTAGTTTAGTGAGGGTAATAAACAGTAGCTTTCATGCTCGATAGGAAATGTACTCATTACCTTACTCATGTAACTGTCACCCCTCTGTACATTCTTTTTTTGTGTGTGTACATTTTAATGTAAAAATGCTGTACAGAGGGGTTATTGTTACTCTGTACATTGTTTTTACAATAAAAAAAATAAACAGTAGCTTTCATTCACTGCCAGACAGTAAGTCAGATCACTCAGAATACACTTCATGGCGATTTAACTATGAAAATGCGTTTATTATCCAGGTAAAACAGGAGGCTGAAGCAGGAGGATCTCAAGGGCAAGTCCAATCTGGACAACATAGTGTTCAAAACAAAACAACAAACAAAACACTTGATGGTTCACAAAGGGCTCTACACTTTACCGTGCTCTTTTATTTTGGTATTTTTTTAATTAACCATTTTGCTGTTAACTTAAAAGCTTTTGGAAGCCTAAATAGCTTTGTTGTGTTGGCTAAATATGTTCATTATTTTTTTAGATAGGTTGTTTTGTAAAGCCTTTTTTGACGTTATTTTTCCTTTCCTCAAATCTTTCTGTGTATTGTTACTCACCTCAGGAGAGCAAAGATAGCCACAGCTCACATCAGACATCCTGGGCCTGGTCTGTTTCTGCTCATAGGCTGTGGTTATTTTACATGCTTCCAACCACATCTACCTGAGCCCTCTTATTCTCTGCAATGACAGATTTGTGAAATTTCAATAGAGATGATCATAGAAAACTAGTCCAGATTTAAACTCTTAACTTCTGAGCAACCCTGACCATATTGCTGCATTTCCTCATTTCCCACCCTTATCTTCCAATAGAGGTATTGGGCCAACAGACCCAAGGAGGATATTGCATGCAGAAGGGAGTGGCCACAACCTGGAGTCCAACAGAGGACATGCTCAGTTTAGTGTGTGTGTGTGTGTGTGTGTGTGTGTGTGTGTGCGTGTGTGTGTGTGTGTGTGTTGGTCCTGGGGATTGAACCAGGGCACTGTCCATGAGCTTTTGTGTTCAAGGCTAGTACTCTACCACTTGAAGCACAGCTCCACTTCTGACTTTTTGGTAATTAATTGAATATAAGTCTCACAGATTTTCCTGCCCAGGATGGCTTTGAACATGGAGCCTCATATCTCAGTCTCCCAAGTAACTAGGATTACAGGCATGAGCCACCAGCACCCAGCAACATGCCCAGTCTTAAAGGAACCTCCAAATATGATGATGATGAGAAGAAGAGGAGGAAGAGGAATAGGAGAAGGAAGAGCAGGAAGAGGAGAAGGGGGAGGGGAGGAGGAGAAATATTTTTTTTAACATGATATAAAATAAAGGAGTCAACCACAATCTTGCTGCTACTCATAAATGTGGGCTCAAAGTTGGCATCTTCCTTGGTTTCTCAGAGAGGCTATTTGGAGTTTTATGGGAATTTCCTGTTTCTTATTTTAGCAATGATTCAAAATTTTAAAAATCACTCTTCAAAATACCCTTCTTCCAACCAGACCAAGTGCACCGCTGACATCTTCCCAGAGCTGGTCCTCGGGTCCATGTTCCCTGCCCACCAGCACTGGCCCTGGGACATTAGAAATGGTTTCCCCTGGAATCTAAGAGCTGTATATATATATATATATATGTATATATATATATATATATATATATATATATATATATATGTTGGTCATGAGGCCTGAACTCTGGGCCTAGGCACTGTCCCTCAGCATTTCAGCTCAAGGTTAGTGCTCTACCACTTGAGCCATACCATCACTTCTGGCTTTTTTCTGCTTATGTGGTGCTGAGGAATCGAACCCAAGGCCTCGTGCATGCAAGGCAAGCACTCTACCACTGAGCCACCTTCCTAGCCCAAGAATATATTTTTTGAATGGTGAATAAAATGAGGTTTTCTCAAAGCAGTTCTAACATGCGTCTGACCTGAACAATAGAGTATGTGACATTTCCTGGAAATTCCCATGCTATGTGTTGAAAGATCAAGTTCAGAATTAAGACCATAAGGTGCCTCTTAAGCCTCTTTTGCTGTTTAATAGCCATACCTTAAAATTCATCCACTTAGCCGGGCGCTGGTGGCTCACACCTGTAATCCTAGCTACTCAGGAGGCTGAGATCTGAGGATCGCGGTTCAAAGCCAGCCCGGGCAGGAGAGACCATGAGACTCCTATCTCCAATAAACCACCACAAAACCGGAAGTGGTGCTGTAGCTCAAGTGGTAGAGTGCTCGCTTTGAGCTGAAGAGCTGAGGGACAGCGCCCAGGCCCAGAGTTCAGGCCCCACAACTGACAAAAAAAAAAAAAAAAAAAAATTCATCCACTTAGCGTTACCATTCAGCAGGTTTTCATGGATTCACAGAGTTGTGTCCCTATCCCCAGAATCTGATTTTAAAACATTTTTAATGCCTTAAACAGAAACCCAGAACACATGAGCAGTTCTCGATTCCTTTCCTGTCCCCTGCAGCTGTCAACTATAAATCTGCTTTCTGTCTGTATTTGCCTATTGAAGACACTCTGCATCTCTGAGGTCATATTATATGTGATCTTTTATGACCAGCTTCTTTCCTTTGCATATTTCTTTTTCTGCATTTTATCAGTCGTGGGGTTTGAACTCTGAGCTTAGGCACTGTCCCTGAGCTTTGTGCTTAAGGCTGGTACTCTACCAATTGAGCCACAGCTCCACTTGCCAGTTTTTGTGGTTACTTGGAGATGTGTCTCACAGACTTTTCGGCCTATACCACTTTGAACCTCAATCCTCACATCTCAGCCTCCTGTGTAGCTAGGATTATAGGCATGAGCCACTGGCGCCCGGCTAGCATAGTCTTTCTGCTGTGGCCTGTATAGATATTTCATTTGTATTGCCAAATAATTGTGTATTTTATGAATTATGCATCCATCAGTTAGTGGATATTTGGAGCATTGCCATTTGAGCTGTTATTCATAACACTAATAAAAATGTTCACATACAAGTTTTCTTGGCCAAATATATTTTCATTTTTCCTATTTACATAAACAGGAGTGACGTCCCTATGTTATATTGTTTTGAGGAACCATACAACAATTTTTTCCATGTGGCTACACCATTCTCCTCTCAGCCATGTATGAGAATTCCAACTTCTCCCCTTCTCTTGTCTCTGGCTAGGGTTTGTTGTCTCTTTCCTTAAACCTTTCAAGAGCCTATGAAGCATCTTTGTGTTATAGTTTTGAATTGCATTTTCCTGATAACTAATGATGTTCTTTTCATATGATTATTAGCCATTTGGATATCTTTAGGGAAATATTGGTTCAAATCCTTTTCTAATTTTTCATCTGGACATTTGCCTTTTTATGTTGAGTTGTAACTTTCTTACGTAGTCTAGATTTAAGCCCTTAAATCCTCAGTTTTGGGGGGTTTGAACTCAGGTCCTGGACACTGTCCCTGAGCTCCTTTGCTCAAGGCTAGTGCTCTACCACTTTGATACACAGCTCCACTTTTGGTTTTCTGGTGGTTAATTGGAGATCAGAGTCTCCTGGAGGGCACTAGTAGCTCAGGCTGGTGGCCTGTAATTATAGCTACTTAGGAGGCAGAAATCTGAGGACTGTGGTTTGAAGCCAGCCTGGGGAAGAAAAGCACATAAAATTCTTGGGCTGGGAAGGTGGCTCAGTGGTAGCGTGCTTGCCTCACATGCATGAGGCTCTGGGTTTGAGTACTCAGCACCACGTAAACAGAAAAGGCTGGAAGTGGCGCTGTGGCTCAAGTAGAACCCTAGCCTTGAGCTGAAGAGCTGAGGGACAGTGCCCAGGCCTAGAGTTCAAGCCCCACAACCGACAAAAAAAAAAAAGCCTCATGTGCTTTCCTGTCTGGGCTGGCTTTGAACTATGATCCTCAGATCTCAGCCTCCTGAGTAGCTAGGATTACAGGTGTAAGCCACCAATGCCTGGCTGAGATATTCAGTTTTGTCCCACAAACTTAATAATGCTTAGGATATTCTACTTTCTAGGATAGAAAACTATTTTACATATATATGCATATATATGTGTATATACATATATGTGTATATGTGTGATGTTTTTGCTAGTTTAATTTTGTCTTAACCATGCCAGTAGTTTTCTCAAAAAATACGTGATGAATATTAAATTGAAAAAATAGTTCCACAATGGGTTTGCCCTGTCAAGAACTCTCTGAATCACAAGGAGACAGAATTACTTCACTGTTTTCACACCGTATGAATAGAAGATCATTTTTTTAAAATAAAATGTTGGCAGAATTTGAATATGGACTGTCGATGAGGTCACAGTATTATGTCAGTCCAAGTTTCCTGAGTTTGATAATTATATTGTATTGTGTGTCAGAATGTTCTTGTTTTTAGAAAATTCACATGAGTGGGTTCTGTGGTGAAGGGAGGGATGTTTTGTGTCCAGTTTACTCTCCCTAAATGGTTCTGGAAAAAATGCTAATGTTGATTTATAGAAAAATAGTGATAAAATATATAGGATTAAATGGTAGCAATTGAGTGAAGATATGGTGGAATTCTTTCAAATATACTTACCACTTTTCCTCCAGGTTCAAGTTCAGTCAAAATAAAAGGCCAGGAGTGTATTACACAACATATACTTAAGGTCCTCCAGAATATGTTTGTGTGTGTGTGTGTGTGTGTGTGTGTGTGTGTGTGTGTGTGTGTGTGTACATCAAACAGCCTTAGAAGGCAAATGAATTTTTTTATTAATAAGTTTTTTATTGTGAAAACACCATACAGAGGGGTTCCAATTACATGAGCAAGGTAGGCAAATGAATTTTTTTAATCATAAATAAAACTCAAAAGAGGAAACTTCCATTCTGAACTTGCTCAAGTAAATTCTGTTTACAAAATAACCCAGAAGTTATTAGAGAATTTCTTTAGTTATATGAAATATGAATCCCTCCCCTGCAAAAAAAAAGTGGAATAAAATTGGAAAGTAGTGCTACAATTCCACACTTTCTGAGCCCATTGTTTCTTGCTTTAGTGTTCAAGTAGATAAAGTATTTCTTTCTCACACAAGGCTTAACCAGATAGGAGCCTTTTAAAGCCACCAGAGGTAGGAACCACATCTTCATGGTTGGAAAGCAAAAGCCAATCAACAACATTACTTCATCCTTGTCTTTGATCCACAAGAATAACCTAAGCACAGTTCATTACCGCTCGTGGCTCTTAAAGTGGCAGCCCTTGAACACTGAAAGCTGGTGGTTGATACTAAAATTTAACAGCTTAAAGAAATCACAAGCCAGGCGCCAGTGGCCTACACCTGTAATCCTAGCTACTTAGGAGGCTGAGATCTGAGGATCTCAATTCAAAGCCAGCCCAGGCAGGAAAGTTCTTGAGATTCTTATCTCCAATAAACCACTAGAAAACTGGAAGTGGTGCTGTGGCTCAAGCAGTAGAGTGCTCGCCTTGAGCTGAAGAGCGCAGGGACAACACCCAGGCCCAGAGTTCAAGCCCCACGACCGACCAAAAAAAAAAAAAAGAATAAAAGAAATCACATATACACTGCCATGGAAAACCCATTGGTACAGACTTCATCACCCATTTTAGCATTTTGAAAAGAGAGTGGAACTTTTATTTATTTATTTTAACACGTGCAGAATTTGAGAGGAAAAGAATGTGTCAACTCATTGTTTTTGTAGTGGTAGGAATAGAACTTGAGACCTTACACATGCTAGGCGAGCACTCTACCACTAAACTATAATTCCATCCCCTTGTACTTTTGCATTTTTTTATTATCAGTGAAAATA
Organism: Dipodomys merriami; assembly: GCF_024711535.1. Classification (NCBI taxonomy): domain Eukaryota; kingdom Metazoa; phylum Chordata; class Mammalia; order Rodentia; family Heteromyidae; genus Dipodomys; species Dipodomys merriami. The sequence goes on from NW_027204048.1 coordinate 12,660,840, forward strand.
TAAATGGCTTTACTATTAAAATGCACAGAATTCTCTTTTTTTTCTTTTTTTCTTTTTTTCTTTTTTGTCAGTCGTGGACCTGAACTCTGGGCCTGGGTGCTGTCCCTCAGCTCTTCAGCTCAAGGCTAGCTCTCTACCACTTGAGCCACAGCACCATTTCCAGCTTTTTCTGCTTGTGTGGCGCTGAGGAATTGAACCAGGGCCTCATTCATGCAAGGGAAGCGCTCTGCCACTGAGCCACCTTTCCAGCCCCATAATTCTCTTTTTGAATATTTAATTGAATCCCTTTTAAATTTTTTATTATTATCTTTAAGTAGTTGTACAAAGGAGTTGTCATTTAACAAAGCAGTTTAAGAATACGGTGCATCTTGATCAATGTCACCCCTCACAGAATCCTTTGGAATTTTTTTTATTATTCAAATTCCTTAGTTCCTAAATATTTGACATACCCTCGATGAATAGGTTCATTTCCATTTCTGGAAAGCCTCCCTGTGGCAAATTTCCACAAATGAAAACCACAACTAACTTGTATTTCAATAGGGAGGAAATATCGTATGTCTCACTGCTACTGATTTAAATACTAATAAAAGGAACTGGTTCATCAGTATTCCAACAATTAAGACTGGTTATCATATCACAGTAAAGTACCATGGGTTCTCCTCCCATGCCTCATCAATATGCTGTCTACCTGCATTGCTTTGGCTCTTGTTGTTATTCGTAAAGGTATATGTAGGCTCTGCATTTATGTGACTTGTCACTGGTCCTTGATTCATCAGCCAGAATGTCACCTGAGAGCTTGTTGCAAATGCAGGTTTACCAGCCAAGCCCTAAAATCATAAACACTGGTAGACAAGCCCAAGAAATTTCATTATAGCCAGCAATATACATCAGAACCATTCTAATGTCCATTCTAAGCTTGAGAATCCCACCATTGACTCATCAGTACCAAAGAGGAGGAAAAGAGAAAACAAAAGAAACAGTAAAAGAAAAGAGACAAGAAGAAAGAAAAAGGAAGGAAAGCAGAGAAGGAGGGGAAAGGGGGAAGCAGATTGAATTTTGCAAAGTGCCCAAGTATGAATACATGACAAGGGTGATCTGAAAAGCAACAACTCAAAGACAGTCCGGGCTGTCACAGCATCCCCCTCTCCCAATACATGGGACCCCGCCAATCACATCTCACAAATGCCACAACATATCTCATGCATAGGGAATATAATGCAAAATGGGCTACGTGCAAAACCACATGTTTAAAACCCAAATGTGCTTTCCTCCAAGGTATGGCTCTCAGAGAAAGGTTTCATTGCCAAAGAAACCACCACCTCAGCCACTCTCCCAGAGCCATGTGTTCACTGTTTGTCTTTGTTTTTCCAGTAAAGGATTACCTTCCAGTTCAACTTTTACCCTGGAGGAAGGCACCATCTACTTGACTGCTGAGCCAAATGCTCTGGAAATGCAGGACGATAATGCCTCCGTGCTGGATGTCTATTTAGTAAGTCATCTTCCCTTTCTCTCCCCTCTTTTTCCGGATAATGAATGGATTGAGCAAAGTGCTAGTTTATGAAACTGGAAAACAAGTTTTATCAAACCAGGCAGGGCCAGGCAGTGGTGGTTCATGCCTGGAATCCTAGCTACTCAGGAGGCTCTGAGATCTGAAGCTTGTTGTTCAAAACCAGCCCGGGCAAGAAAGTCTATGAGACTTTCAATTAAACTTTCCATAAAGTCTGCAATTAACTCACAAAATAATGGAACTGGGAATTGGAAGCATGGCTCTAGTGATAGAGCTATAGCCAATGAACAGAAGCATCAGATCAGGAGTTCAAGTCTCAAGTCTCAGACAAAAAAAAAGAAAAGATTTAAGTGGAGCTTTGGCCCAAGTGGTAGAGCTCTAGCTTTGAGTTTATTTCATTTAGATATAGAAATCAGGAAGGCATTTCAGAAAGGGGTCACTTGAAATCTTATCTTCTTGAGCCAAGGGTTTTCTTTAATTAATTTACTTTATTGCTATTATAGAGGTGATGTACAGAAGAATTACAATTACATGAGTCAGGTAATGAGTACATTGCCTTTCGTACAGTGTCTTCTGTTCCCTCATTCTCTCCAAGGCCCTCCCTCCCATCTCCACCCACGAGCTGTAAATAGTTCACTTTCATCAGTGTCCAGTGAGCTCCACTGCTGCACTTTTTCAGCCTTTTTTAAAAAGTCTTTTGTTTCCATATCTTGGAGTTTATTTCATTATGTAAATTATTTTAGATAAATATGAAGAGGCACTGAGGCATTACACCTTTGTGTTTCTCTCCGAAGAATATCCTCTTTTTGGTCTCACTGTGTGTGAGTATCTAGAATCCTGTATAATTTGTCCTACCCCAGTGCATTTTAGATCTAACTTCTGCACATCGAGAGAACATGCATCCTTTGTCTTTCTGAGCTTGGCTTAACTCACTTGACAGGACTTGTTCTAGTTCCATCCATTTCCCTTCAAATGAAATTATTGTATTCTTTCTAATGGCTGTGTAAATTTTTCTGCCATTTTCCTGTGTCTTTACACATGCCAGATCTGCAGAAGCCATGACTGGTTTGGGTCACTGTAAAATCAAAAGGGAAGGTGAGTGGTCTTGCTGGTGCCAACTCTGCCTCTGCATTCCTGATTCCTTGGGTAGGAAAGGGTCTGCATCATGTTGCTTTTCCTTTTGCATATTATCAACTTCATTTCATTAATGTCTTCACTGCTTTCTTTTGTGTCTTGACTCCTTTGACGTTAAAAAGCTAAACACTTCAGAAAAAGATAATGCCAGCATCTGAAGCCACAGAGAAATATCTGTAACTACAGGCACTTGAAGACCAGTTAGAAATCAAGGCAATATTCAGATAGGGAGAGGTGAGGTCAAATGATAGAGAGTGGGGGGAAGGAAGGAAGGAAGGAAGGAAGGAAGGAAGGAAGGAAGGAAGGAAGGAAGGCAGGCAGAAAGGAAGGAAGGAAGGAAGGAAGGAAGGAAGGAAGGAAGGAAGGAAGGAAGGAAGGAAGGAAGGAAGGAAGAAAGAAAGGAAAAGGCATTATGGATAAGAGACAATGGATAGGAGAGACACTTGAACTAATAGGCGCAGGCAGGAACTTCCTGAACAGAGTTCCAGGGTCACAACAAATTGGAGAGAGGCTTGACAAATGAGACTACCTTAAAATAAAAAGTTTCTGCACAAACGACATAGCAACCAAGCTAGAAAGACAGCCAACGAACTGGGAAAAATTATTTACCAGCAATATGTCAGACAAGGGGTTAATATCCAGTATATACAGGGAGCTCAAGAAACCAATCCCTCCCAAACCTAACAAACCAATTACTAAATGGGCAAGGGAACTAAAGAGAGACTTCTCAGAAGAAGAGATAAAAATGGCAAAGAAACACATGAGGAAATGTTCACCATCCCTGGTTGTGAAGGAAATGCAAATAAATAAAGACAACCCTGAGATACCACCTTACCCCAGTCAGAATGGCCCACATCCTCAAGTCAGCCAACGACAAATGCTGGAGGGGATGAGGAGAAAGAGGAACCCTATAACACTGATGGTGGGAATGTACACTTATACAACCACTTTGGAAAGCAGTCTGAAAGGTCCTCAGAAAGCTAAATATTGAACTCCCCTATGACCCAGCCATACCACTCCTAGGCATCTACCCTGAACAACAGGAACCAGGATACAAGGACATATGCACCTCCATGTTCATTGCAGCACTGTTCACAATAACCAAGATATGGAAACAACCCAGATGCCCCACTACAGATGAATGGATCAAAAAATTATGGTACCTATATACAATGGAATATCATACAGCCATTAGAAAGAACAAAATAATGACATTCACAGGAAAATGGATGCAACTAGAAAAAATCAGGTTGAGTGAGGTAAGCCAAGAGCAAAGAGACAAACAGCACATGGTGTCCCTGATAAGAGGATGTTAAATCCAAAACGTAAGGAGATACAACAAAGTAAACAAGACTAGAGAAACAAAGGCCCTCCACTCAGCTGGTCAAATCATTACTAAATGACCTCATGCTGCTGATCACATACAATGTATATATGTGCACATTGGAGAGAAACTAGGAGGAGGGCACAGAAACAGAGGGAAACGGGAAAACATACAACATAGGAGCCCATCACCTGCACTGGTTATTGATCAAAACGAAGTAAGCAACTCAAGGGCAGCGATGGGAGGGAGGGAATGAGCGGGAAAGAGGGAACAGCTGACACTAAGCAAATGAAAGAAATGTACGTATCACCCAAGGTGGAAGAAATAACTGTATTGTCAAAGCTCATAGAATTCATAAACTTTATAGACCACGATAAAGACAATTTGCCCTATGAAGGTTAGAATGTGTTTGTGACTTTAACTATGTATCACTGTCCCACAATACTGTGAAATTTATGGCCAAATGGTCAGTCTTCCAGTACAACATATTGTGGTTCAGAAGTAAGAGAGGAAAAGAAGAGTAGCAACCAGGGGAAGGTAGCAGATAGGAGGAAATTTTCTCAAAAAGTTTAGAGAAATAGTGATCTATCCTAATCCTATAGTTTTAGCTAAAAACAAGAAGCCATGAAGTCTTTCTGAGTGTCTGCAGCAACCCTAAGCTGTCCTATGTCCTTTAGAGGGGACTAAGTCATATCATCTCACAGCATTCCTCTAAGGGAGGTATGGTTACTTGTACAGACAAGATGCATGGATATTACACAGTCTGCCCCCAAGAATCAGTATGAGTCAGATTCAAACCAGTAGGAACTAACCAAAAACCAGCATGCTTAACTGCTAAACAATGATTCTGAGATGAAGTGGCATGTTGAATTAAGCCCAGAAAGCCAGAAATGTAGCTCTCAGTGGAGTCTTTGCCTGGCATGCGCCAGGCCCTCGTTTGATTCATAAAATAGTCCCTTCTCAAAAAAAAAACAAAAAAAACAAAAAACAAAAAACAAAAAACCCACAAACCTAGATAAGTCAAACAACTTACCCAAAATCAGACCAAGTAATATGACAAGAAAAACTAGATAAGTCAAACAACTTACCCAAAATCAGACCAAGTAATATGACAAGAAAAACTAGATAGAAGGGAAACAAACTTAAAGAGACATATTTGAACTGATAAACCTGGACTTTTTAAACTTCGGTATAGAAAGGGAAATGGCTTGGCACAATTGGTAGACAAGAGTTTACATACTAATAATAAGAATGGTCAGCCAGGGGCTGGGAAGATGGCTCAGTGGTAGAGCACTTGCCTTGCATGCATGAGGCCCTGGGTTCGATTCCTCAGCACCACATAAGCAGAAAAAAAAAGCCGGAAGTGGCGCTGTGGTTCAAGTGGTAGAGTGCTAGCCTTGAGCTGAAGAGCTGAGGAACAGCACCTAGGCCCAGAGTTCAGGCCCATGACTGGACTGAAAAAAAAAAAAAAAAGAATGGTCAGCCAGGCGCCAATGGCTCATGCCTATACTCCTAGCTACTCAGGAGGCTGAGATCTGAGGATTGCAGTTCAAAAGCCAGCCCAGGCAGGAAAGTCCATAAGAGTCTTATCTCCAATAAACCACTCAGAAAACCAGAAGTGGTGCTATGGCTCAAGTGGTAGAGTGCTCACCTTGAGCTGAAGAGCTCAGGGACGTCACCTTGGCCCAGAGTTTAAGCCCCACGACTGACAAAAAGAGAGAGGGGGGTAAGTCCAGAAAAGAAGATACATTGAGCTTTGTGAGAATTTTTTTTCTGTGAAATTATTCTTTTTGGCTGAGGATGTAGCTCTGTGATCGAGCACATGCCAACCATGCATGAATCATAGGTTCAATCCTCAGCACCTCAAAAATCTTTCATTTCCTTTTGGGTTATTTATTAATATACAACAGTCCTGCCTGCCAGTGGCATGGTTCACACGTGTAATCCTAGCTGTTCAGGGGAGGATTGAGAGGTCCATGAGACTCTTATCTACACACACACACACACACACACACACACACACACACACACACACACACACACACACACACACACACACACACACACGGAAGTGGCACTGTGGCTTAAGTGGCAGAGCACTAGCCTTGAGCAAAAGAAGCTCAGGGACAGCACTAGGCTCTAGTTCATGCCCCAGGACCAGCACAAAAAAAAGAAAAATCTAAGATTCCAGCAAGCTTTTGTATATGAAGGTTTTGTCTTCAAAACTAAAGCTGAGAAATTGTTTAAGTATTTATTTATTTAAAGTAGTAAATATAGCCAGGTGCTGATAGCTCCTGCCTGTAATTCTAGCTACTTAGGTGGCTGAGATCTGAGGACCACAGTTCAAAGCCATCCCAGGCAGGAAAGTCTGTGAGACCCTTAAATCCAATTTAATCTCCAGAAAACTGGAAGTGGAGCTGTGCCTTGCAGTGTTAGAACACTAGCCTTGAGCAGAAAAGCTCAAGGACAGCGTCCAGGCCTTGATTCAAGCCCTATAAACAACAAATAAAACTAAACAGTAATTTTTAAAATATCTTAAGAATATAACTATTTCCAAAAGAAAAATAAATTTAGTGAATAAGAGAACTATTTATTTAGTCAGTTGTGGGTCTTGAATTCAGGGCCTGGGCACTCTCCCTGAGCTCTTTTGCTCTACCACTTTGAGACACAGTGCCACTTCTGGTTTTCTGGTTGTTAATTGAAGATAAGAGTCTCATAGACTGTCTGGATGCCCAGGCTGGCTTCGAACCACAGTCTTCAGATCTCAGCCTCCTGAGTAGCTAGGATTATAGACATGGGCCACTGGCACCTGACAAGAGAACTATTATGTTAGTTTTCTTTTCATCCAATGTCTAGATTAGTACAAGAAGTTGGATGCTCATATCTATGTCTGCATCTTTTTTGTTTAATGACTTTAAAACAAAACTGTGCCTATACTAGAACTTGAACTCAGAGCCTTGCACTCTCCCTTGGCTTTTTTGCAAAACACAGGCATGCTACCACTTTTCTTGCTGATCCCAGGGCTTGAACTCAGGGCTTCTTCTGCTTGAGGCTAGTGCTCTACCATTTGAGCCACAGCACCACTTCCAGGATTTTCTGAGTAGTTTATTAGAAACAAGAGTCTCAATCCTCCTATCTCAGCCTCCTGGGTAGCTACCATCACAGGTGTAAGCCACAAGCACCTAGCTCTACTACTCTTTTTGTTTATTTGTAGAACAAATAGGTGTACAGAGGAGTTTCAATTTAACCTTGCTGTTGATCTGTAAGGGGATGACAGTTGTGATCCACTGATGCCAGTCCAGCTGGCTGTAACTTGACATGAGGTTCAAAAGGTTAGATGACCCTAGGCAACATTAATTGTTCCATCAGTCTGCTGAAGGCTTTTCGTTCAAGTCTCACAGAATACAGTGCTCCTACAGTTCATTCACAACGCCATTCACATGGCTCTATGGACATGCAGGCGTCCTGATTCACTCTCAAATAGTCAAGGAGTTAGCGTTGGTGGTATAGTGGTGAGCCTTCAAATAGTCAATCAAGGAAGAGCTTGTCAGAGAGGAAACTGACCAGTGACTGAAAGATATATGTGTACCACTGCATGCTGGGCCGAGGCCACAGTGGAGGGTGTGTAAAGCAGCCTGCTGGGGTATACGGTGGCAACGCCATTGTCTTCATGACAGATTTCCCCTTGGTGAACAGTCTCAGGCAGTGCCAGGCGCCGAGGCCGCCCCTCACCCATCACGGTTGTGAAAGCAGCCTTGCTTTGCCTAATATAGAATGCAATCTGGTGTTCAGGGGAAGATAGAGTGAGTGAGAGCGAGCCCCCAAATGGGTTTGGCTAAGTGGGTACTGATAGCCTTTTTGATAGTGGAAGAGAGGGGAAGATCGCTAGCACAGGACGCCTTTCTTGCCTCTGTTCTTCTCCCCTAAATTATGCCCCGTTCTTTCTACACATCTCATGTGAACAGCCTCCCATCCTTTCTTCTTTCATCCACAAAAGTGCTGTAAAAATGGATTAGCTGTGCATGAAGGACAAAGAAAGGGATTAAACCTTCTGGGATTCGTGCTCGGATAAGCAGCTCTGGGCTATCCTAATTATTGAATGTGTTTTTAGGGTGGCTAATGATACTCTTTGATCAAGGGGGCAAAGAGAGAGGAAGAAGTGAAAAAGATTGAATTTGCAGCTTATCATACGATTGTGAATGAGGTGAACCTGAGGAAGAAATAATAAAGAGGAAAAAAATACCTTTCATTAAGATCATGGGAGTCCTAGACAACTTTTTGTGGCAAGAGAATCTCTTTGGGATTCGAACCCGTGGCTTTGAAGTTAGGGGCCTATTCCTACAATGTAGGTCTCTTTGGTGATTTCCTGGGAATCCACTGTTGGCTGTGGGAAGGTGTTTATTTGAGACGGTGGTGGTTTCATGGCTTCACAGGAGAATGCTGGATTCCCCACTAGCCATAGGCTCTGCTCCAGTGCAAACAAACAAACAACAACACAGAATAACACCATTGGTTCCTAAGCATCTGAATCAGAAATGCCTTTCCTTCACCAAAGGATGGCATTGTTGGGCACTAGAGTTTTAGAAAGGGTCAACGAAGGCCCTTTATCTCCAGAAATGCCTGACTGCTTAAGTTATTAACCAAACAGCATTCCTAAGACACGTGAAAAGGCTAAATAATAATAATAATAATAATAAATCATTGTCACTCCTGAGCCCCTTAACATCTCCAAGCTCTTTCTGTTTTTGAATTAAAGATGACATATACCTCAGTTTAATGAGGTGACCTGTCGGTCTGATTAGGAAGTCTCTCATAGGAACTTTTTTTTTAACAACACTAATTGCTGTTTAAGGATTCACTTAGGGGTTGGGGATTTGGCTCAGTGAATGCTTGCCTGGCAAGTGCAAGGCCCTGGGTTCAGTCTTCAGCTGGGGAGGGGTAGAGAGCTAAAAAGACCTAGCTGGGTGCTGATAGTCACACCTGTAATCCTAGCTACTCAGGAAGCTGAGAACTGAGGATCAAGGTTCAAAGCCAGCCAAGGCAGAAAAGTCCCCAAGAGACTATCTCCAAATTAACCACACAAAAAACAGAAGTGGCACTGTGGCTCAAAGTGGTAATGAGCTAGCCTTGAGCAAAAGAGCTCAGAAACACTGTCTGGGCCCCAAGTTCAAGTCTCATGACCAACCAAAAAAAAGGGGGGTGGGGGACTAGCTTAGAAACTTGGAGCTGGAGTTAAAGAAGCACTGTGGCCTTTCAGTTTCACGAAAGCCTAAGTGAACTGGCATGATAGTTTGTAGGGCCACAGCTTGGCTGGCACGTTCTTCAAATGCCTGTGTCTCCTATTACCCCCCCTTCCCGCCCCTCTCCTCCCCCCACCACCCCATGCTATCCATGGGACATTCTGCCATTGTCCCTCCTTTGTCTCCTATAAGTAGTCTGTCCCTCTAGACACTGTCCCTCTGGCTTTGCTTTCTGGATTCCTCTTCCTTGTCATAAAAGGCCAGCATTTACAGAGCTCCTGACATTTTTCCAATGCTACTAGTAGAAACTACTTTCTACTAGTGTGAACTTGAGAACGACAGGTTCCAAGCCTGAAGAAATGAACGGCGTCTTAAACCGGACAGAACAAATGAGAGTTTTAGAGAGAATGAATGTCCATGATACCCATCGACCTGGTAAACAGGACCGTCCTCTCACATACCCTTCCTTTCCCTTCTGGGTTACAATGGGAAAATGCATAATAAGAAATAAAAGCCTAGCAGGGCACCAGTGGCTCACGTCTGTAATCCCAGCTACTCAGGAGGCTGAGATCTGAGGATCGTGGTTCAAAGCCAGCCGGGCAGGAAAGTCTGTGAGACTCTCATTTTCAATAAACCACCAGAAAACTGGAAATGGCGCTGTGGCTCAAGTGGTAGAGTGCTAGCCTTGAGCTGAAGAGCTGAGGGACAGCACTCAGGCCCAGAGTTCAAACCCCACGACTGACAAAAATAAATAAATAAATAAATAAAAGAAATAAAAGCCTGGTAAGGAGGCTGAGATCTGAGGATCATGGTTTGAAGCCAGCCTGGGCTAGAAAATCCATGAGACTCTTACCTCCAGGTAAGCACCAGAGAGCCAAAGCCAGAAGTGGAGCTGTGGCTTAAGTGATAGAGCACTAGCCTTGAAGAAAACCAAATAAAACAATACAAAACTCAAGACCAGCACCTAGGCCCTGAATTCAAGCCTCCGGGCCAGCATAGAAATAAATAAACAAATAAATAAAGCTTATTGAATATATGACCCACGTGGGAGGAGGATTCTGTAGCTGGGATGTAAGTAAGGTCCTGGGCTTTCCCCAGCTCATCTCCTCTGGGTACTATAGCCAATTGCCTCAAACTAGACGGCTTAAACAATGGAGCTTTATTGTCTTCCTGTTCTAGAGGCTTAAAATGAAGGTGTCCGTAGTGCCTTGCTCTCTGAAGCAGTGGTAGGTGAGGGTTCCTACCTGCCGTCTCCGACTCTAGTGGCATCACGTGTTCCTTGGTGTTCTTTACGGGAGTTGTCCTCTCTGCTTCCTGGTTGGCATGGCCTTCTTCCTGTGATTCCCCGAGTTCAGTCTGTCCTCTCTTCTTCTTCTTCTTAGGACATCGGTCATGGCTTCAGGGCCTACCCTAGTGCATGTGATCCCGTCTGAACTGATTGCATTTGCAGGTACCCTATTTTTAAATAATGTCACATTCAGTTGTCCCAGGTGGATAGGAATTCTCAGGGGACTGAAAATCCCACTGCATGGCCGTCCCGGAGGTGTTGCGCCTCGCTCACACGCGTAGATGCATTTCTCTCATCCATTCTCCCCTTCTCCCTGGCTAAGCTGTTGTGAGGCTGGGTAGATAGTTCCACGTTGTTTTCCATTGCCCATCAAACGTTCACGTACCCTGCTGCACTGTTGGTGGGAATGTAAACTAGTCCGACCACTCCCGGACAGCAGTGTGGAGATACCTCAGAAAACTAGACATAAATCTTCCCTGTGATCTAGCCGCTCCTGGGCATCTACCCAGAACATCACAAACCAGGATATCATAAAGACACCTGCACATCCATGTGCATTACCTTACTTTTCACACTAGCCTAGATGTGGAAACAGACCAGGTGCCCCCCCCAATAAATGAGTGGATCCAAAAAAACGTGGTACCTATACACAATGGACTTTTACGCAGCCATTAGAAAGAATATTATCACACCATTTGCAAAGAAATGAATGGAACTAGAGCAAACCATGTTAAGTGAGATAAGCCAAGTGGCGCATGTAATCTCTCATATGAATAAGTGAGATCTCAAATACGGGAACATGCTCAATTATACAGGACTCTGGCATTCACACACAGTGAGACCGAAGGAAGAGACTCTTAGGAAAGGAAAGGTGTAATGCCTCTGTGCATCTGATTACACAAAATAATGTTTGTGGAAATTAACTCCGGGAAATGGAAACAAGTTTTTTGTTTAAAATCAAAAGAAAACAGTTGTCATGTAAATGTATTAACAGACTCCATTGCAAGTATATATGTTAGAAATCAAGTGCTGGGTGGGGGCGGGGGACATGGGAATGTTTGGTAGTTTTAGGAGTTTCCTCTGATCTCATTCCCCTCTGAGCATCCTGTAAGTCTTCGATATTAATGTAGGAGAGACTGGACTCACCATCCCAGTTTCCCCTCCTAAGGAGGTTGGGAGTTAGAATCAAGCACACTTTTCCTCTGATCTAGAAGCAAAACTAAAGTGAACCCCTGTGATGATCCTACAAGGGTACAGCCCATAGCTTGAGATCAAGGGCCTTCTTTCTGCAATCCCTTTGCTGCCACCTATTGGTAGAAAGGCAGCACTGCCCAAGGAGGAGAAGAAGTGACTTAGAGGGACCTTGAATTGGTATTTAATTAAGGGTGAGTTCAGGGCTCAATGGACTATTTCCACTCTGTGCACTCCCAGCACTGCGCATGCAAGTTCAGCAGGGAGCATGTTCTTCGGCTTTCAAAAGCCAGATCACCCTGACGGGCCCAGCGTCTACCACCTTTCAAATTGGCCTTGAGACAATTATTATGGAGGCACTGTGGGAAGGTGCTAATTTGTTCTTGGACCCTAGCACACCCTTCCTTATCTATCAGGGCCAGTTCCGCTTGAGTCTCTTAGAAAGGGGCCCCTTGGTAGTTTGGAGATTCCACACAGATAATGCTTCTCCTGTTTAAGCAGCCGCTTCAACGGTCTCAGCAAATACATCGTGGATAAAGGCTCTCTTGTCTTGCGGTCTGTGACAGGTCCTCATTTACAGTCCCCAGATTCCTAGCTGATTGTGGCTTTTGAAGTCATTCTCAAGAGAGAATAGATTAAATATAATAAAAAAAAAACAAAAATCCTCGGCGCTGTTGGCTCGCTCCTATAATCCTAGCTACTCAGAAGGCTAAGATCTGAGGACTGAGGTGGAGAGTAGCCTAGAAGGAGAAATCTGTAAGACTCTTATCTCCAGTGAACCAGCAAAAAGCCAGACATGGAGGTACAGGTCAAGTGAGAGGACACCAGTCAAGAGCAAAAAGTCCAAAAAGGAAAGATCGAAGGGTTAGTGTACTAGACTAGAGCAAGAAAAGCTCAGGGACAGCACTCAGGCCCTGAGTTTAAGCTCCATGACCCACAAGACAGACACACAAAGTTTTCATACTATCCTGTAAGATAGGGTGTGTTACTTCTATTTCACAGGTGATGAGAATCCCAAAGGTTAAACAACTTGCATGATGTCATGTGGCAGTAATGACTAGAACATTAATAGATTTGTGCCAATCTATCTCTCTACAGACAAACTGGCTTTGATTGTAAATGATTACCATTTTAGCTTAGATAATCTGCTAGATGTTCCTTCTGCCTAGCCACAGGGACACTAATTAGAAATGCCTGTGGTATTTGGGAGTGGGTGACTGTTTTGTTGGGGTTTTGGTTTGTTTTTTATTTGTCAGTTGTGAGGCTTGAACTTAGGGCCTGGGCACTGTCCTTGAGCTTTTCAGCTCAAGGCTAGAGCCATAGCACCACTTCCAGTTTTCTGGTGGTGAATTGGAGATAAAAGTCTCATGGACTTTTCTGCTGGCTTTGAGCCCTGATCCTCAGATGCCAGTCTCCTGAGTAGCTAGGATTACAGGTCTGAGCCACCAGTGCCCAGCTTATGACTATGTTTGAGATACTCTTTCAACACCAGGTCTAACAGAGCTCGCTCAGCACTCCCTTTAGCCCTGTGCAGGAGGAGACGGGTATGTCTTAATCAGCACTGCTTCCTTAGTGTCATACTGTGTTGTAATTGGTATTGACTTGTGATAAAGGTTGGGTCCCCCAGAGGAGCAGATGCTATGCTAATTATTGCAGGAGAATCTCAAGCTTCATGTACCCCATTTCTACCTGCATCTTTTCCAGATGACACACTGGGAGAAATAATGAGCGTGGGTGCCCACTCATGGGCCTGGGTTATAATTTGGTGCCAAAACTTCATCTCATATCTGCTCTCTTCCTCTTTCCCAACCTCCCCTATAGTAAGCACGCTGATCAGACACGAATGCAGTTGTAAGAAGGAAGTCTGTCCATTCCAGAATTCTCCACAGGAACTTGGCTGAATCCTGATACACACAGAGGAAAAAGCAACTAGACTTCAGAGTCTGCGCCATGTCGAGGAAGCCCTGGTCCATAGGCCGAGTTGTGAATGGGATGTAAAAACACCACACTGTTCTATCACTTGCTGTTGCTTGCTGACTTCCAAGAGCTGCATGAACTTTATTGACCTGCTTTCTAGACCATTGCCAATCACCTTCTGGAAGTGTTATTTTCCTATGAACACTTGCACACTTTCATTTCGCATGTATCCCGTGATTGCACATAAGCAGCCTATGAAACCAACCTGCTTTGATATTTTTTTACATCCATCCAGACAACATGAGAAAGTATAAATTATCTCTTTTTTTGCAAAATTAGAATCATAGCCCACGTCATTAAAAGTTTAAATTGATTTCTTTGAAGATCAGAGGCATAGCTCCACCTCTACTTTATAGAAAACCAGCTTCTTCTTATAAAGGCTTTTCACCGTTTACCAGTGAAATGAGAAGAGCAAAGCTATTTATAAAAGGCCTTACATCGTGTACATATGTTGTCTTTGAAATATTTGTGATCTAGTTTATTGCTTGTAAAAGAGAAATTATATAATTTATTTAGTAAATACAGCTGTAAACTATAGTTTTATTGAAGGAAATAAAATATTTTGTTCTCACTTGTGGTTAGGCATTGGTTTCAGTGATTTATATTCACTACATGAGTGTGTGTGTGTGTGTGTGTGTGTGTGTTGCTGGGGATCCAACCCAGGGCCTTACACATACCAAGCAAATGCTGTATCACTGAGCTATATTCACAACCCATGATATTTTTATTAATTAAAAAGAAATAACCCAAATAGGATCACAGCACAAAATAGGGATATATTAAAAAGTCACAATGAAGCACATAATTCTGTACAATTACTATAAAACTAATACAAATGAAAAATTGGAAATTAAAAGCATGGTGAACTTTGGAATATTAAAATGGAAGAAACTGGTTTTTAAAAAGGGGTGGGGCTGGGAATGTGGTTTAGTGGTAGAGTGCTTGCCTAGCATGCATGAAGCCCTGGGTTCGATTCCTCAGTACCACATAAACAGAAAAAGCCAGAAGTGGCACTGTGGCTCAAGTGGAAGAGCGCTACACTTGAGCAAAAAGAAGCTCAAAGACAATGCCTGGGCCTGAGGGGGGGGAAAAACTTGGGAATGTGGTTTCATGGTAGAGTGCTTGCCTAGCATGCATGAAGCCCTGGGTTCAATTCCTCAGTGCCACATAAACAGAAAAAGCCAGAAGTGGTGCTGTGGCTCAAGTGGTAGAGTGCTAGACTTGAGCAAAAAGAAGCTCAAGGCCAGTGCCCCAGACCCTGAGTTCAAGCCCCAGGACTGACAAAGCGGCGGGCGGCATAAATGATATGATTCCATATATATGACATTTCTAAAAATAGAAAATTTATGGAAACAGAAAACATGGTGATTGTCTGTGGCTGGCAGTGATGGGAATTTGGAGAAATGGGAAATGGCTGTCGGTGCACATTGAGTTTCTTTCTTTTTGGCTTAAAACATCAAATAGAATTTATTTCTCCAAAACAAGATAGAAAAGAAAAGACATAACTTCAGCATGTCCCATGTTTGGAATTCATAAATATACCAAGGCTCTTGACAAAAAAAAAAATTGATAGATGAGATTCTCAGTCCTGAGAAAATACTCAATGGCAGATTCTGCCCAACAGATCTTAGAGACATTCCCAAATGTTCTTGTATATTAGTCAGCCATCACTATGTTTGATTTTGGGATCCCAAAATCAAAATAGCTCTCGATACTACAGTTTTACTTCTCGCTCCTGTCTGAAGCCACACGGAGCTGTGCTCCAGGGTTTTCTTTCTTTTAGAATCCAGAGCAGCCCCTCTTGGAGCCCAGCCACATTTATGGCAGAAAAAAAGATGGGTGCTCACAAAGTTTCTCCTTCCATGGGGCTATCCTGCTGGCAGTCCCTTGGCCCAAGCGAGTGACAGAGGAATTGGTGAAACCTTGAAACAATCAATGTGGGCACACCAGCTGGTGAATGTCCCTAGAAGCAGAGTCCTAATGATGCTGAGGTTTGGGGAAATCACAAGAAAGCCAAATAACCAAGGCAGCTGCAGAAAAGCCTTCCTGATGAGTAAGATGCTCAGAATAAAATGCCTCAGGCTAACGAAATCCACTTTACCGTAAGCAGACACGATGCTCACAATGTAGCCTTAGAGGCCTGGTAACAGCCCTAGTAGCAAGTTCACCGGCAGGTAGAGTACTAGGAGCGCATCCTGGGTTAGGATGTTGTGTTAGGTCCTCTTGAGCCGCTGAAAGAGAACACTACAGGGGATGTAATTACAAAGAACACACGCGGGTTTCTCCCACTCTAGAGGCTGGGAAGCCCATGAGCAAGGCATGATCGTGAGCAAGTCCCTGATCCATTGAGGGCTTTTGTGGCACAGACAGAAGAGCAAGAAGAGAGCCAGCTTCCACCTACATTTTTCCTGCAGCCCTGATATCTGCGTGAGGACAGAGTCCTCATGACCTAACCCCACCTAGATGACCCCACGCCCCCACCTAGACGACCCCACGCCCCCACCTTGCTCTGGGGTGGCAGTTCCATCCATGAATGGTGGAGAACCCATTCAGACTACAGAACATAGCCACAGAGCATGCTAAGGTAAGAGGCTGAACTTTTTCTGCCTTTCTCTCCCTAGTGTCCCTATCAACTAGAATTCTCTCCACCCCCCATCGACTCAGCTAGCTGAGTTCCTCCTCTGCTCTTCCTGTGATAATACTGTGCTTGTCTCTCAGCTGGAATTTAGTTGGCCATGCTGATTCCTAAGGGGGTCACTAGTGGAGATTAACAGGACCATGAAACAAGGGATACAAGTTGGATATCCTTTGTATTCATGACTGGGTTCTCTTTCCTATAGAGAGAATGGCTATGACTTCCATCAAGACACAGCGACCTTGAACCAAGAAATGTTAAGGACTCTTATTTTAAGGCCTTACTCAAATATCATTCCTATGCCATGAATTTCCCTCCTCTGGTCCCTATGCCTGTGCCCCTACCTGGACAGCCTGTGGTCCCCTTTCCACTTTAGAAAACTGCAACATTTGGCACTGTTTGTGACTAATTCAGGTATTGCTTACATGAGCTAGAGTGCCCAACTATTAACTGCATAGTTGAATGACTTGTTTGGTGATGGTGGTGGTGGTCATGGGGATTGAACTCAAGGCCTCAGTGCTGTCCCTGAGTTTTTCTGCTCAAGGCTAGTGCTCTAACACTTTGAGCCATAGCTCTACTACTGGTTTTCTGGTGGTTAATTGGAGATAAGAGTCTCATGGCCTTTCCTGCCTGGGCTGGCTTTGAACCAAGATGCCCAGATCTCAGCCTCCTGAGTAGCTCTCAGCCTCCTGAGTAGCTAGGATTACAGACGTGAGCCACCAGCACCCAGCCTGTGTATGCACCTAGCACCTAGAATAAGATGAAACACATTTCCAACTAAACTATGGGCTTCTTCACGCCTTTTGTGATCACCACAGGTGATACGTACATTTCTTTCCTTTGGCTTAGTGTAAGCTGTTCCCTCTTTCCCACTCATTCACTCCCTCCCATCGCTGACCTTGAGTTGCTTAGTTTGTTTTCAACAATGTCCAGTGCAGCTTATGGGCCCCTCTGTTGTATGTTTCCCCCTGTTTCCCTGATTCTGTGTCCTCCTCCTAGCTTCCCTCAGATGTGTGCAGATAGATAGACAGACAGACAGACAGACAGACAGACAGATAGATAGATAGATAGATACCATATATGTGGTCAAGAGCCTGGAGTCATTTAGAAATTGAGTGGAAGTCCTTTGTTTCTTGAGTTCTGTTGACTTTGTTGTATCTCCTTGCATTCTGGATTTAGCATCCACATATCAGGGAAAACAGATGCCATTTATCTCTCTGCTCTTGTGAGCCTTAGTAATTTTTAAAGAACATAAATTTATTTTTAAAGAACATAAATTTATTTTAGAGGCTGGGAGTCCAAGATCAAAACATTGATAGGTTCAATGGCCTGGTAAGGCCCTAGAGTTGGCCTCCAAGATGGCGCCTGATGATTACATCCTCCAGAGGTGAAGAGACAGAAAAAGAAAGGACAGAGGGAGAGATCTAGCTAGTTTCCCAGCCCTTTACAAGGCCCTAATTGCATTCGTGAGGGTAGAGCCTTCATGGCCTACTCACCTTCTTGCTTGATATTGTCCCATCAAAGATGAAATCTCAACATAGGCATGTGGTGACACACTGAAACCACAGCGTGTCGTATGCGCCTCCCACAGTTCTCTGTTTGGCCTGACTGACGAGACGCACTCAAATTATCAATGGTATTCTCCTGGCCTCACAGTCCAGTGATGGCAGCCTTCCACCACACTCCCAAAACACTTTGGCCTTCGTGTCTCCTTGGATCTATCCAGAGCCTTATGAACCACTCCAGTCCAAGGCTGATGGATTTCTGCGCCTCCTCCCTGCTTGCTGTCTTGGGAGTCTCTTCAGCGTGCTGAGGATTCTCTTCATCTCCTACCTACAGTGGGTCTCCTCTTTTTTTTTTTTTTTTTTTTGAGCCCTCTGGCTTCCCGTCTTAATTGACTAGGTGGTTTTCGTAAAGCACATCAAAGTCAAAGCCAAGGATGGGCACACGGCAGAACACAGGAAAGTTGCCCTGAGTCCTGAGCCCCTTGCTTCTAAAGTTCTTTTATGTGTCTTCTGCTGAGTTCTCTGTGTGTGTGTGTGTGTGTGTGTGTGTGTGTGTGTGTGTGTGTGTGTGTGTGTGTGTGTGTGTGTTGACAGGGATCAAACTCAAGACTTTGTGCATGCTAAGCAAGTCTTCCATTGTTCAAACCTCTGATCTTCCCTAAACTCCTTCCTTCCTTCCTTCCTTCCTTCTTTCCTTCCTTCCTTCCTTCTTCTCTTTCTCTCTGTTTCTCTCTTTCCTTCTCTCTCTCTTTCTTTCTTTCTTTCTCTCCTCTCTCTCTCTTTCTTTCTTCTTTCTGTCATGGGGCTTAAACTCAGGTCCTGGGCACTGTCCCTGACCTCTTCAGCTCAAGGCTAGCACTCTACCACTTTGAGCCACAGCTCCACTTCTGGTTTTCTGGTGGTTATCTGGAGATAAGAGTCTCATGGACTTTCCTGCCTGGATTGACTTTGAACCACGATCCTCAGATCTCAGCCTCCTGAGTAGCTAGGATTACAGGCGTGAGCCACCAACCCCTGGCAGGGCATCTCATTTTTAAAGTTCTCCGGGGGGATTCTAATGAAGACACCCCTTAGCATCACCAAATCAACCTGTGACCCTGTCTGCTTTGACCTGCATTGTAATGGCCTACAGAAATCATCTTGCAAATGTAAGATTCCATCCGTTTTCATAGGCCCCAAATCCTGCAGCTCGCAGCTTCTGCAGCAGTATCTGCACACAGTAGGTCTCCCTTCCCACAGGATATTAGTCACCTGTGCTGAATCGCAGCTGAACCTTGGCTCTGCATTCTTCTCTAAGCCCTCAGGCTCCCGCTCTATCGCCACAGTGCAGGGGAGAGAAGAAGTGACATTGCTGTTTATCTTCCCATTTGCACTGTGGGTTTTCTTACATCAGCACTAGGAGATGAGTAATGACGCGCTTTGTGAAACCACAAAAAGAAAGTTAAAGGCAGTCCAAAAAGGCCAGGAGTGCTGAGCCCACCCAGCTGGGCTGGGTGCTTGCCCCTGACCTAAATCCATTCACGTTTTCCCACCCCAGCACCAAAATGTCTGTGGCCCAGAGAGCAAAGAGTTAAAAAGCGAGAGGTCTCAACTCAGTTATCTTAATAATTATCTCTCCACGACAAAAGAACACTATAGAGCTACAATAAGAAAAAGGTGCTGGGTGCTGGTGGCTCAGGCCTGTAATCCTAGCTACTCTGGAGGCTGAGATGTGAGGATCACCGTTCAAAGCCAGCCCAGGCAGGAAAGTTCAGGAGACTCTTAATCTGCAATGTACTTGCAAAAACAAAAGTCTGAAGTGGAGCTGTGGTTTCAGTGATAGAACACTAGCTTTGAGGATAAAAAGCAAAAGGACAGTGCCCAGGCCCTGAATTCAAGCTCCAAGACTAAGACTAGAACATATATACATACATACATACGCAAACAAATGAAGCATCCGCCGGCACCCAAGGGCCAGTTCCAAAATTCAGAAAATGCAAGACTTTTGAACAGCTTGATCCTTTTCTAAGGGACTAAAGGGGCCAGGGTTAAACATGGCTGGCAGGCTATTGAAACATTTATCTTGGGGATAATGGATGAGTGGGTCCAAAACATGTGGTACCTATACACAATGGAATTTTACACTCCCATTAGAGATAATACTATTATGTCACTTGCAGGGAAATGGATGGATCTAGAACCAATCATGTTAAGTGAGGTAAGGCAACCTCAGAGGGACCAATGGCGCATGCATTCTCTCATAGGTGGAGGCTGGATCTAAAATACACGGGGACATGAAAAATTATACAAGACTCTAGGCATTCACACACAGTGAGCCCAAAAGAGGATACTCTTACAAAAGGAACACAAAGACACAAAGCATCTGTGCCTCTGATCATATAAAATAACATTTCTCAAAATGAACTCCAGGAAATGAAGCGGAGGGTTTTTTTT
The DNA here is from genome assembly GCF_024711535.1 of Dipodomys merriami. Lineage (NCBI taxonomy): Eukaryota > Metazoa > Chordata > Mammalia > Rodentia > Heteromyidae > Dipodomys > Dipodomys merriami. The sequence continues at coordinate 12,681,074 of NW_027204048.1, forward strand.
TTTTGTCTTTGTTGCTGTTTTTGTTTTGTTTTCCTTTTGTTGTTCGTTTATCTGTCTTTGGGAGGGTAAGGGGAAGACACAGAAATGAAGGGACAGAGGGTGAACAAATGTAGCAGTGGCACTCACTAGACTCTATTTTGAAAATGAACTCTATGACTTGTGGGTAGGGATGGGAGGGTAAAACTGGGAGAGAGCAATGTCACTGTAACCCCTCTGTACATCACGTTTATAATAATGATGTTTAAAAATTAAAATGATAAAGAAAGACGCTCAAGGACTCAAACCCTCTTTACACCCCCTTGCTAAGAAAATGCCCCTCCTATGTGGCTCTAAAGCACTCTGTAATTACCCCATCCTAGCACTTATGTGACTTCGTGAATGCTTTTAAATTATCTCTATCCTGCACAAGAATGTAGGCTGCAGGAGAGCATGCCGATTACCAATCTTGTTCACTACCCTGTCATCCAGAAGCACAGTGCTGCATCTGTAGAAGCTCAATAGATAAGGCAGGCCAGACCAATGGATGGATGACAGCTGGGTGGATGGGCGGGTGAGTAGATGGGTGGGTAGATGAGGAAATGGGTGAATGGAGGTGGATAGCTGGGGGGTGAGGGGGTGAGGGGGTGAATAAATGGGGGTGATGAATAGATGGACAGAAGGAAGGATGATTCACGTAAACACAAGCAAGAAAAAAAAAAAGATGAGTGAAATGGAAGACCAAAGACTGGAATGAGAGAGGGAGATCTTGTAGATGAAGATGTCTGAGCAGGACCATTTTCTCCCAGTTGCCCTCCCTTCTCCAGTCTCCCGCAAATGTTTTCCATGGCTGAACCAGTTTCACAGAGGGAATGAGGGGAACGCAATTCGCAGAGATCAGATCTACTGCAGAATAGAGACACAATCCAAGGGCAGAGGGCTGAACATGGAACAGTGAATATACAAGAGAGGCTTGCTGAAGTTTGTCTGAGCAAGGCAATGAAGGGGGAAGCCCAGAAACCAAGAAAGAGCATGAATAGACCAGCTCAGGGAGAGAGAAGCCACCATTCGAACAGTTAATGACAATTATCTAAGCCTTGAACACAAGGGGGGAAGGAAGGGTGTTGGGCTGGGAATGTGGCTTAGTGGTAGAGCGCTTGCCTAGCCTGCATGAAGCCCTGGGTTCAATTCCTCAGTACCACATAGCAGAAAAACCTAGAAGTGGGGCTGTGGCTCATGGTAGAGTGCTAGCCTTGAACGAAAGAAGCTGGGGGACAGCGCCCAGGCCCTGAGTTCGAGCCCCAGGGCTGGCCTAAAATCCAGCTCCACTAAAGTAGCAGTTCTCAAGGAGGGATGGTTTTACTACCCCTTCCATCCACCCCATCTCCCATCCCTGTGGCTTGCTGGATAGAAGACCCTCTGGGCAGAAGGCTCCTCGTGCATTTCACTGACAATCCTGACAGATTCCCTCCTTGGGCACAGGGGCTGCCAGGTAGTGTTCAAACCCTCCAGAAAAAAAAAAAAACCCAGGCGCTGATGGCTGGCATCTGTCACCCCAGCTACTCCCAGAGGAGGAGATCTGAGGACTGCAGCCAAAGCCAGCCTTGAGTTTCCAATGAACCACCTGAAAACCACAAGCAGAGCCGTGGCGCAAAGCAGTAGCGCACTAAAAGCTCGGGGACAGTGCTCGGGCCCTGGGTTCAAGCCCCGCGACCGACCCAACACCCACACCCGGCTAAGGCTGCAGGAGCGGCGGCGTGCCCGTCCCCTGCGGGCTCTTTTGCCCACTAGTCCGTCTCCACCGCCAGGCGCGGGCACTGCGCTCAGTACGTGCACGCCGCAGCGCAGCCCCGCGCCGGGCGCTGCCGGCCCGCGGCCGCCAGGGGGCGCCGCCGCACCGGCGCGCGGGGAGGAGGCAGCGAAGGCGGAGCGGCCACACACCCGGAGCAGCATGTGGACGCTCGGGCGGCGCGCGGCCGCCGGCCTGCTTCCCCACGCGGGCCTCGCGGGCCCAGCCCGGGCCTGCTCGGGGTCCCGGCGCCGCAGGGAGTGCTGGCCAGCCGGCAGCCGCCGGGATCTGCACGCTGGGCCCGCCGCGGCCCGCGAGCCCCGCCGCAACGTGAGTATGGTCGCCGGGCCGCACGCGACGGAGGGTGTCGCGCGCACGCCGGGTGCTCGGGGGCGCGCGCGCTCGTTCCCTCCTCCCCGCTCGGGGGCGCGCGCGCTCGTTCCCCCCCGCCCCGCTCGAGGGCGCGCGCGCTCGTTCCCCCCGCCCCGCTCGGGGCGCGCGCGCTCGTCCCGCCCCCCCCCCCCGCTCGGGGGCGCGCGCTGGCCGCCGGCGTCCCGTTAGCGCGGGCTTCCTGGAATCGGGCGAGGGCCGGTGCGGGCCCGGGGCGCGGAGGGCGAGCCCGTGTCCCAAGCTGGCCTCTTGCTTTGCGGGTCTGGAGCCCTGTTCTCGCAGCGATCGCCAGGCGAGGCGGTCTTCGCGGACGTGCGTGCTGTTAGTTGCGGTGCCGTGCATGCTGCGGGCGCGCGCGTCCTGTGCGCGCGTGCGTCGTCATTGGATAGGGTGACCGCCCCCCCCCACCTCGCTGAGACAGGCCTTGTCTCCACTGAGGGGATGAGGACCCCCCCCCCACTTTGAGGACCCGCGTGGAGGATTAAATTGGATTCGCTTAGACTTCTGCGTTGGCTCAAGCCTGTTAATCCTGGCAACTCAGCAGGCTGCGACCGGAAGATGGAGGTTCGAAGTTAGCCTTGGGCAGGAAAGTCTGTGAGAGTCCTATCTCCAGTTAACCCCCCGGAAGTGGAAGTGTAGAGCACCAGCCTTGAGCAAAGAAAATGCTCAGGGACAGGGCCCAGGCCTTGAGGTCAGTCCCACCACACGCACCCTGCATGCACACGCACACACACTCAGAGTTTGGACATGGGCCCAGGAGTGTCGCTCAGCGGTAGAGCACCATGCAGGCTTAAACTGTCTGCACAGTATTCAACCCATGCTGTTCGAAGGCCCTTAGAACTCATTGTCAATAGAATAACAGGCAAACGTGGAATCCCTTCCTAAAGCAAGCCTTCCTGGCTCACTCCTGTGCTGTCCTTACCTGGGGCTGCTACTGAGCATGTGTGTTGCCAACATTTTAATTTAGGAGCGTGATAAGAAGTGGTTCCTCGGGCTGGTCCCTTGGACGGTCACCAGGGGCTTTCTAAGTGATTAGCTACATCGCTCACCCATTTGGACTTCTTTTTTTCCAGCCTAAACGAATCAGTGTCTATCCTGCTGGCTCCAAGGTGGGCTTGCCCTGCCTGGGGATTTGTGAATGGCCAGGTCAACCTCACCTCCCCTCTGTGTAATTATTTTAAGGCCCTGAGGCTCATTGGGCTGCTCCTGAAGGTCTGGGATTCCTCAGGACCTGGGAGCTGGCTGGCAGCCTCCTCCCAGCCTTCTCTAAACCTCCTTGGATTAGTCTAAGGCAGAAACATCGAGGAAACCACATGCACGGTTCCAAATCCTCTAAGAGCTACGCTGAAGAAGTAAAAAGAACCAAGTGAGATTAATTTCCCCACTATATTTAACCCAGTAGATCCAAAAGACCATTTCATCGCGTAATCAGTAATGTCACATCTTACTTCCTCTTTTTCTCCTCCTTATTTATGCATGTCTATCTAGCACATTTCCGTTCGGACATTCGGTTTCTCTGGAACTGTCTGAGCTGTGTCTGGGTTTTGTCAGATTCACAGTTGGGAGCTGGAGCTAGGTAGTAGAGAATCTGCATAGCATGCAGCCAGATCCAGTCACCAGCTGAGTCCAGCCAGGCACCCCTGGCTCATGCCTGTAATCCTAGTTTCTCAAAGAGACTAAGATCTGAGGATCACAGTTCAAAGCCAGCCTGGACAGGAAAGTCCATCAGACTTATATCTAGTAAACTACTAGAAAAGCCAGAAGTGAAGCTATGGCACAAGTGATAGTATGCTAGCCTGGACAAAGTTCAGGGACAACACCTAGGCTCTGAGTTCAAGCCCCAGGACCAATGCATGCGCATGCGCATGTGCCCACACACACACAAACACACACAACACAATCACAATTGAAAATGAAGGTTCACATAGCCAAATTACTGTCAACATACTTATAAATTTTTAATAACTATATTTTAATTTATTTGACTTTAATAAGCCTAGCCAGGTGCTAGTAACTCATACCTGTAATCCTAGCTACTTAGGAGGCTGAAATCTGAAGATTATAGTTCAAAGCCAGCCTAGCAGAAAAATCTCCAAGATTCTCATCTTCATATAATCAGTAAAAAAGCTAGAAGTGGAGGTGTGATTCAGGTGGAGCCAGCCCGGAGCACAAAAAGCCACGTGATAGTTTGAGATCTCCTGACTTCAAGCTGTAGGACTGACACAGATGCACAGGCGTGTACACACACACACACACACACACACACACGTTCTCTATGTATACCACTGACCACATGTAGCCACAGGACTCTTGAAATGTGGCCACACAGCTGAAGGACTGACTTTATTTTCTGTTCAATAACTTTATTTTTTGGCAGTACTGAAATTTGAACTCATGGCTTCTGGCTTGCCAGGCACGTGCTCTACCACTGAGCCATGCCTCCAGCCTCTTTGTTTTGCATTGATTATTTGGATACAGGGTCTCCTTTTATTCTCCCAGAATCCTCTTCTCTTAGGCTTCCAGCTATCACTAAGATGGCCGGCAGGCACCACCACACTGAGGGGGGGGAGGGGTCTTACCAATGTTTTGAACCATGATCCTCCCAATATCAGCTTCTCATATGGCTGGGATTATAGGTATGAACCACTGTGCTTGATTTATCTTCAAATTTACATTCCTATATTGGGCTCCTGGCTACCTTATAGGACAGCACAAGATTAGACAGGGAGTAGCAGGAACCATTTTAGTGTACAATAAGAAGGTAAGACACAATCTAGAGGAACTGCAGAGTATAAAATACAAGAACTAGTGATTTTAATATGTCTTCCCTTGCATGTAAAGAGTAGGCTACTGGAGACTAAGTGTTCTTAACTGTGCTTTAGGGTTTGAACCTCTACTACCTCAACCACATTCTGAATGTCCCAAAGCAGAGTGTCTGCTGGATTCATTGGAGGAGCTCTGGAACTTTAGGTAACTCCAGGTAAGACTCAGAAACCTTCCACTTGGGAAACTCTTCTTCTCTCGTCCCTCCCTCCCTCATTGAGCCTCTCTCCTCCTGGAAGTAGTAGCCAGTTTGTTTCTTCAGTTTCTTCAATAGCTTACCGTTATATGGAGTTCCATCATTCACTTAAGCTGTCCCCTACTGGTTGTTCCTGTGCTTTGTTGCTATTTTCTTAAGCATTCTAGTTAAAGTAGGCCATGCTGCTGTAACAAAGAAAGCCTCGAACTCATCAAATTCAACATTTTTTCCCTCCAGTCTTGGGGCTTGAACTCAGGGCCTGGGCACTGTCCATGAGCTGCTTCTGATCAAGGCTAGAACTCTACCACTTGAGCCACAGCACTACTTCCAGCTTTTTCTGTGTATATGGTACTGAGGGATCGAACCCAGGGCTTCATGAATGCTAGGCAAGCACTCTACCTACCACTAAGCCACCTTCCCAGCCCATAAATTCATCATCCTTAAAGGTACAGCTCAGGACATTTTCTGTCTTCATGAGCTGTATGGCTGTCATCACCGCATAAATCAGAACATTTCATTTTCATTTTCAGTACTCCAGAAAGAAACCCTGTAGCACCTAGAAGTTATATGTTTACCCTCCCCTCCCCTTCCCACCCCCCCACCCCCCCAGAAAACCATGGATCTGTTTTCTGTCAGTGTGGACTTACAGCAATATGGCTTTTTTTTTTTTTTTGAATAGGGTTTGGTTTGGTTTTCAGAAGCAGGGTCTTATTATGGCATCCAGGCTGCTCTTGAACTGAAGATCCTCCTGCCTCATCTTCCACAGTGCTGGAAGATTAGGCATCCACCATCGTGATCAGTTATGGCAATTTTTGCATGTGCCAATTTTAGAGTTTGAACTCTGGGCCTGGGCACTGTCCCGAGCTTTTGTGCTCATGGCAAGCGCTCTACCACTTGAGACACAGCTCCACTTCTGGGTTTTTTGTTGTTGTTGTTTTTGTTTTTTTGGTGGTTGATTGGAGATGAGTCTCATAGACTTTCCTGCCAAGGCTGGCTTCAACCCATGATCCTTAGATCTCAGCCTCCTGAGTAGCTAGGATTACAGGCATGAGCCACCAGTGGTCTGGGAGTTATTATAGCAGTATTTTTTAACTGAGAAAGACAAAAAAACTGAAAAATAGGCAGCATGAGTTCTTACAAACTCAATTAATTTGCCTTTTTGTTTGTTTGTTTGTTTTGTGCTAATACTAGGGCTCGAACAAGGACCACTTTCCCTTAGCTTTTTTTTTTTTTTTTTGATTGGTCATGGGCTTGAACTCTGGGCCTGGGCGCTGTCCCTCAGTTCTTCAGCTCAAGGCGAGCGCTCTACCACTTGAGCCACAGCGCCACTCCTGGTTTTCTGGTGGCTTGTTGGAGATAAGAGTCTCATGGACTTTCTGGGCCAGACTGGTTTCAAATTGCAATCCTCAGATTTCAGCCTCCTGAGTAGCTAGGATTACAGGTGTGAGCTACTGGCACCCATTTAGTTTTGCCTGATTTTCCCTCTAGATATTGTAAGCATCACTAAATATAAATACGTTTCTAGGTGACTTCGTTCTATCAGTTACGTTTCTCAATTCATCCACGTTCTTACAGCTAAGGACAGTTCTGTTTTGCTACATAGCATTCTGCTGTGTGATTAAGCCATAATTTTCCATGTTGTGACCTGGGCACTGGGCAGTTTTCAGCTTGGCACTATATAGTCATTCTGCTCTGAACTTGCCAGCACGGTTATGTGTCTTTGGTGGGCCTGGTGGGCCTTTCTGTTGTATGCATTCCATGGGCCACTGCTTGCAAATGTGGTTTACTTGAGCAGAGGTTGCCCTGCAGTTTTCCAAAGTAACTGTCCAGTTCACTTGCCTGCAGCTCCATCTGAAGTTCAGGGTGCCTTCTCTCTGTGGTAAACTGGTCTTACTTCCTGCTTGTTTCACTTGAACAGTTCGAGTGTGCCAGCTGAGCAAGCGACAGAGCTAGCCAAGCTAGCATGAGGCCCTGGGTTCAAATACCAGTACCAGCAATAAATAAATGAAATGAAATGAATGATTGCATGAGCGTGATATTAATAAGACAGTGGTTTGGTAATGATGTTTTGGGTCTTTTTTTCTCTCATTCCCTCCCCCTCCCCCCCCCCACTTCCCACAGCTCCCTAGATGATACCACCTATGAAAGACTCGCAGAGGAGACGCTCGACTCTCTGGCCGAATTTTTTGAGGACCTCGCAGATAAGCCTTACACATCGAAGGACTATGATGTCTCCTTTGGGGTACCCCTTGGCTTATTTTCATTGTTCTGTTTCCTCCCTAAGAATTATAGCTCATTGCAAGCCAGGCATCCGTAGCTCATGTCTGTAATCTTAGCTACTCAGGAGGCTAAGACCTGAGGATCTGAGTTCAAAGCCCTAGGAAAGTCCATGACACTCTTATCTCCAACGAAACATCAAAAAAGCTAGAAATGAAGATGTGGCTCAAGTGGTAGAGGGCCAGCCTTGAACCCCTCTCCCCCCAAAAAACAAAAACTAAAGGACAGCACCCAGGCCCTGAGTTTAAGCCCTTTGTTCCAGCACCAAAAAAAAAAGAAAGAAGGAAGGAAAGAAAGAAAAGAAAAAGATAGGTTCTGGTTTCCTGGGACAGGGCGAAGAAGAGCTCTTGGAGTAATGTTTGAAGTCCTGGGTTCAATCCCCAGCACTAAAAACAAAAGAAAACAAAATTACAAGTTCCCAAGCATCCCCTGATACTTCTGAAGGTAAATCAGGAGGGCCTGGCCATGCATCTGTGTAGCAGATGGCCCAGGAAACACTGAACTAGAGCAGATGGAGGGTCTGAAGTAGGGATCATTTCCCAAGACTTAACCATCCTGCTCCAGTCTCATGGAGCAAATCAGGCTGCATTCCTGAAAAGCACTTTTTTTTTTTTTAAAGCTTGCCCAGGATTCTAATGTGAGATGGTAGGTGATTTTCAGCTAATTTCTCTAGAATATTCCCTAGGCAGGGAACTGGAACTTGTTTGCCTCCCTCAGGTGATTGATTGTAAAGTACAGTTGGTCTGAGAACTTGTGAGTTGAATGTGCTAAGCCCCAATTCCAGGAAGACAAGGAAGTGCTGGTCTTTCACCAACTGGCCTCCAGGTGGCAGATGTGAGCAACAGTTACCTTTGGCCATTAGAAATATTGCTGAGGCCTTAAAAAAAAGAAACCAAGCCACTCCCTGGGGACAGAAGTTAATCCTGACAGCCATTAATTAATACTAGGAAATGTTATGATGTGCGCTCTCAATCACTGGATTATGTAGGACAGTCGGCTGTCCACTAAAGTGATAAGGGAAAAAATGGTAAAGCCTGGTATCATCATTATTGTTATCTCTTAAGAAGTCGTGTGTGTGTGTGTGTGTGTGTGTGTGTGTGTGTGTGTGTGTGTGTGTGTGTGTGTGTGTGTGTGTTTCCCCCAGCTCATCACACCATTCATCTGTGTGTCTATTTATTTGTTTACTTATTGGCCGTACTGGGAATCAAACCCAGGACCTTGCATGTAGAGAAGTACTCTACTAATGAGCTACATGCCCAGCCCATAGTCTTCAGTTCTTACAGACAATAATAATTGCAATTTTTGCTGGGCAAGGTCCCCAAGAATACAGTTTAATGTGAAATTCCCTCTCCTGCTAAGCAGTTACAATATGGGGAACCTAGCAGGTAACCCTTGCTGCTATTTCCTGCCCATTTTTTTTTCTCCTGGGGTTTGAACTTAGGGCCTGGACGCTGACCCTGAGCCCCTTTGTGCTCAAGGTTAGCACTCTACTACTTGAGCCACAGCACCACTTCCAGCTCTTTTTCTGAGTAGTTCATTGGAGATAAGAGTCTTATGGATTTTCCTGCCTGGGCTAGTTTTGAACCCAATCCTCAGATCTCAGCTTTTCAGTAGCTAGGATTACAGGAGTGAGCCACCAACACCTGGTTTTCCTGCCCATTCTAAAGAGACTGAAGGCTTTGGAGCAAAGGACTCTTTTGTGGAAAGAATGTTTTCAAATTTAAATGTGTGTTTATTGAGGAAAGATGGACCCACCAGTATGGAGCAGGCCAACAGAGATCAGTAGAACCTTGAAGGAGTTTCTGAGATGCCAATTGGATGCCCAGAAAGGGTGGAACTAACAAACCCAGGCTGGCATTGGTACTCACCTAGATAAGTCATTGTTCTAACCAACAGGTCAGAAGGGCTTGATGGCTTCCTTCTTTCCTTCTTTCTTTTCTTTTTATTGTTATGGCTTGTTGAATCTGATTTGGACTCACAGGGTATACCAGTAGAGATTGAACGCACAGTTGTTCAGACTGTCTGGTGGTTGCTGGTGGAGCGCCACATCAGCAGACCCAACCCTCCACCAGCTCTAAGAGCTAAGACAGTCATGCTACTTAGTTCACTCACCTCACTGTGAGAGGATCATAGCAGTGATCTGTCCTCTTCTGATCCTGAGAGCGGTGTTCTCTCTACACACTATCTCATTTCAAATTTCATAAATTGATTTTTGTCCTTCTAGCTAGGCACCAGGGGCTCACACCCTGTAATCCTAGCTACTCAGGAGGCTGAGATCTGAGGATTGCAGTTCAAAGCCAATCCAGGCAGGAAAGTCTATGAGACTGTTACCCGCCAAAAAGCCAGTAGTGGAGCTGCAGTTCAAGTGGTAGAGCACTAGCCTGAAGCACAGAAGATCAAGGACAAGCCAGGCCGAGTTCAAGCCCCAGGACTAGCATAGAAATAAATAAATAAAATTCTTCTATTAACTGCTGATGGCTCATACCTGTATTCCTAGCTACTCAAGAGGCTGAGCTCTGAGAGTTGGAGTTCAAAGCCAACTGGGTAGAAAAGTCCGGCCCTTGCACTCTTTTGGCTTTCTTGCTCACAGCTGGTGCTCCTCTACCACTTGGGCCATACCTCTCGCACAGCTTTTTGCTGGAACTGTAGTTTCATTGACTTCTCTGCCTGGACTGGCTTTGAGCCATAATTCTCTGTGAATTCTTGCTTCCTATTAGCTAGGATTGGAGACATGAACCACTGGTGCCTGACAAGGCATTTCTTTACGGTGCAGATCAGGTACTTACAAAGGCATAACCTGCTGCTATATAATGCAAAGTAGTATGGCCCAGTGCTAACTTGGTCCGGTTTTATTGCTTTTGTCTGCCCCTTTTCCAGAGTGGTGTGCTAACAATCAAGCTGGGCGGATCTCTAGGAACCTACGTGATCAATAAGCAGACCCCAAACAAGCAGATCTGGCTGTCTTCTCCCTCCAGGTGATCACAAGTCCAAATTTGCCAATGTGGACTGGGTCTCCTTTTGGGGGTAATGCAGATGTTTGGAATCTAGATAGCAGTAGTGACTACACAATGTTGGGGCTATAGTATATGCCTCTGAATTACTTGTTTTAAAGTTGGTGTTCCTGGGTGCCAGTGGCTCACGCCTGTAATCCTTGCTTCTCAGAAGGCTGAGATCTGAGGATCATGGTTTGAAGCCCAACCGTGCAATTAAGTGGTAAAGTGCTTGCCATGAGCTAAAAAGGAGCTCAGGGACAGCACCCAAGCCCAGAGTTTGAGCCCCAGGCCCGAAATAATAATAATAATAATAATAATAAATTTTAAAAAATAAAATAAAGTTGTCACATGAATTTTATACCTCACTTCACTAACAGAGTAAGACACCCATCACATCAGTCACACAGAAAGAGCTGTGATTTGCAAACATGCTCTAAGATATCTGATATCAGATGTGAAGTAGCAAAGGTGATGGATGGGGACTCAAAGATAAGGGTCTTCAGATCTCCAGAATGTTCTGGGCAGTGTTCCAGGGGAGAGACTGTGTCATTGCCCTTTGTTTATTTGGTTTGGGTTTGGGTTTGTCATTTTAGGAGTTGGACCTAGACCCTCATACTTGTGAAGCAAGCATTTTGCCACTAGAGCTATGCCCCTGATACTTGTGTTTTTATATCGTTTTTGAGGAAAAGCTACTTTGCCTGTACTGGCCTTGAGTTCACAGCCCTCCTGCCTCCTTAAATAGACACAAGTCAAGAAATCAAATAGATGCCTCATTAGGTATTAGCTAACTATAAACGGTCACTCCGTAAGTGTCTGGGTGGCAGCCTTTGTGTGCTCGTGTTAGCTTGCCACAGCGGTGGCAGAAACATTTTAAAAATACCTAGAAAGACAAGATGGAGAGAGGTAGGCGGGGCCCAATGCCCCCTTTAAGGGCACGCCTCCATGGACCTCACCCCCTTTCAATAATGACAGCTTCCGATGGCTGACCCAGCCTTTAGTGCATGGAGGCCATGGCTAACCCCAGATCAGCACACAGAGGATTGCAGGGAATTACTGACTCTGCCTCCATCCTGTCTTCCAGCGGACCCAAGCGCTACGACTGGACGGGGAAGCACTGGGTCTATTCCCACGACGGGATGACCCTCCACGAGCTGCTGGCCCAGGAGCTGACCGAGGCCTTCAAAACCAAACTGGATTTATCTTCCTTGGCCTATTCTGGAAAAGGCACTTGATGGCCTGCCCTGCCTTACAGACATTAAAACCTGTCATGCCAAGATCCAGCCTCCCTCCGCAGCTTGAGTGGGTTTTTTCCATCCCTTGGTGAGAACAGTAGCATTGTATGTGTCACGGCTTTTCGAAAACAATGTGTCACCGCCATCCCCAGGGCCCCAGAATCCTCCTGTTCATTCCTTTGATTATCTCATTTCCTCTCTCCCCCAGGAGATCCCTTATCTCTTGTCTTTTTTTTTTTGCAGGGGGGAAAGGGGGTTGCCAGTACTGGGGCTTGAACTCAAGGCCTAGGCACTGTCCCTGAGCTCTTTTGCTCAAGGCTAGTACTCTACCACTTTGAGCCACAGCTCCACTTCCAGTTTTCTAGTGGTTAATTAGAGATGAGTCTCATAGACTTTCCTGTCCAGGCTGGCTTTGAACCACAATCCTCAGATCTCAGCCTCTTGAGCTAAGTGGCTTAAGCCACTGGCTCTTATATCTTAAACACATACTTTAACAAATCATAATACAAATCCAGCAAGAACAAGGGGAAAAGGGGAAATTTCCAGGAAGAGAAGAAACAAATTGTACTTATTCTTCATTCTTAGAAGGCTTTACCAGGAAAGCTATGCATAGGATTGACTGCTGGCTAGTGAAGATGAGCCTTGCTAAAGAATACAAGGTCCCCAGCCCTTGCGTATGGAGATGTCAAAATGCCTCGTTGTAAGGTGCTATTGCTTCCTTCCATATATTCCTGTATGTGTGTCATCACGTGTGTGGTGTACATATATATATATATATATATGCATGTGTTTATACACATATATATGCATACAAGTTAAATGTCATTTCATCATCTGAGAATACACCACAGAAAAACAAAAGTCCTGAGACATCTACAACATTGGTTGCTGAGAAGGTTCTAAACATGAAGAGAGAACCAGGTGCCAGTGGCTCACGCCTGTAATCCTAGCTACCCAGAAGGTTGAGATCTGAGGATCGCAGTCCAAAGCCAGCTCAGGCCAGAAAGTCTGTGAGACTCTTATTTCCAATGAACCACCAGAAAATCAGAAGTAGAGCTGTGGCACAAAGTGGTAGAGCACTAGCCTTGAGCACAAAAGCTCAGGGACAGTGCCCACATCCTAAGTTCGAGCCCCACGACAGACAAAAAAAAAAAAAGTGAAGAGACACAGGTGAAACATATATTCACGAATGGCGCTCTAGTCCCACGCTGGCTTCAAGCTTTGTGGACGTGGTTCACAAACTCCCGGCCCTGTTTTCCTATCTGTCTGTGAGCAGATAGAATACTTTCGATTATCAGCTGTCAATGGTCCTTTCTGGTGGCCATTAGCCAAATCTTGACTTCCGCTAAATAGATAAAAGGATGATAATGGACCTTTTTTTTTTTTTTTTTTTTTGGGTCCAGTCATGGGGCCTGAACTCTGGGCCTGGGTGCTGTCCCTCAGCTCTTCAGCTCAAAGCTAGTGCTCTACCACTTGAGCCATAGCGCCACTTCCGGCTTTTTTCTTTTTGCTTATATGGTGCTTGGGAATCGAACCCAGGGCCTCAGGCATGCAAGGCAAGCACTCTACCACTGAGCCACCTTCCCAGCCCTGGACCATTTTTTAAGCTAGAAGGTGAATGTATTGGTATTAGTATTTATCTACTGGAATTTCAATTGACTGCATGATAAATTAATAACCATCCTCTCTTACATCCATCCTGCATTAATATTATTACACCGTCTACCGTCATTTATACATGAAGCAAAAAGGTGGTAAATTCTAGAACTAGAGCATTAAATTTGCGCCAAACTCATTCTTGTGTTTGCTTTTTTTTTTGGTCATTCCTTGGGCTTGAACTCAGGGCCTGGGTGTTATCCCTGAGCTTTTCTACTCAAGGCTAACGCTCTACTACTTTAAGCCATAGCACTTGTGGTTTTCTCCTGTTTAAGTGGATATAAGAATCTCACAAACTTTCCTGCCCAGGGTGGCTTTGAACTGTGATCCTCAGATCTTAGCATCTTGAGTAGCTAGAATTACAGGTGTGAGCCACCAGGACCCAGCTTGCTTTTTTATTTTTTTCTGAAAAAAAAAATGTATGCCAGCCTGTGATCCTAACTTCTCAGGAGGCTGAAATCTGCAGGATCAAAGTTTGAAGCAAAAAAATCTGTAAGGAGCTGGGAATGTGGCTTAGTGGTAGCATGCTTGCCTAGCATGCATAAAGATCTGGGTTTGATTCCTCAGTACCACATACACAGAAAAAGCTGGAAATGGTGCTGTGGCTCAAGTGGTAGAGCAAAAGAAGCTCAGAAACAGTGCCCAGGCCTTGAGTTCAAGCCCTAGGATTGGCAAAAAACAAAAAATCAAAAAAACTGTCACTATAATATTCAGCAAGAAACCAAGCTGGAGGTGTGGCTCAAGTACTAGAATACCAGCTTAGTCTGCTAGGCCCTAATTTCAATCCTAAGGCACCCCCAGAAAAGATTTATTAATGGCAGTTCTATGCAAATGTTTAACAAAGGCTTTTGCAGTGGGCAAACCAAACACATTCTTTTGTTGAAAAGTAAAATGCCAAATGGGTACTGAAGATATTTCCTTTCTTCATAAAATTACTTTTTGAGTCAAGTGGAAATTTTTGAGTGTAATACTGAGACAGTAAATAAAATTACACATGCTGTGGCTCACGCCTGTAATCCTATTTACTCAGGAGGCTGAGATCTGAGGATGGGGTTCAAAGTCAGCTGAGACTAAAAAAAAAAAAAAAATCCAGGAGACTTTTATCTCCAATTAACCACCAAAAAGCTGAAAGTGGTGCTGTGGCTCAAGTGGTAGAACAAATGAGCTCACAGACAAGGCCCAGGCCATGAGTTCAAGCTCCAGGATCAGCACTAAAAGAAGGAAGGAGGAACAGGTGACGGTGAAAGGTCATAGGAGTTTGCAGTGTTTCCTGACTGTGCAGTGCGTAGAGGAAGCCAGGCCCAGATCCTTGCTCTGACTTGATCAGCCCTGGCACTCAGAGTAAATCCTGACATCTCCTTCCAAGGTCCCAACTCAAGCTTCAATTCAATTTCTATTTTCCCGTGACTATGGGGGATGAAATGGAATGTACCAGAACTGATTTATTGCACCATCTAGTAGCTGAAGATTTGTTTACACTCTTGAGGAAAACACTTATGTCTAGCAGCAAGAATGGCTTCCAAGTGTCTAGGCACCCACCCAAGTCCAAACACCAGTACAAGGCTGACTATTGCCCATTTAGGAACCTCAGGAGCACTGCATATTATATTATTGTTGTTCAATGTGTTTTTATTTATTATGAAATTGCCTATTGTGTGTGTGTGTGTGTGTGTGTGTGTGTGTGTGTTGAGTGTGTGCACCAATACTGGAGCTTGAATGCAGGGCCTTAGCTCTCAGCTTTATGCTAATACCTTGTCCTCTTGAACCACAGATCCACTTTGGACTTCTTGCTGGTTAATTGGAGGTAAGAGTCTCATGGACTTTCCTGCCTGGGTTGGCTTTGAACCTTGATCCTCAGATCTCAGCCTCCTGAGTAGCTAGGATTATAGACATGAGCTAGCAGGTGCCCAACTCCAAAACTGCTTTTTGAGCCCACCAGTGATCTGAACTCAGCATTTCTATATTTAAAAGATTTTACTTCATTTTTATTTTTGCTTTATTACTGCTTTTTTATATTAGTGCTGTGTTTATGTTAAAGAATTGACTTGGTAATAATTGACTTGATCATGACATGGAATCTGGTAAGCCCTGTAATTTTTTTTTTTTTTTTGCCTTTAATAATTTGTTCAACTCAGTATCAGAGAGAACAAAAGAAAGAAAGAAAATGGGGCAAAATATGCTTTCCAAAAGCAAGTCCCTGCTTCTTTTTGAAAGTAACTTCTTTGCTCCAATATGGCCCCATCTCTAGACATTTCTATACTGGGAAATTGAGGAGCAAGCCTTTACCACGTGAGCCTTGGGAGATGTTTCATATCCAAACCAGAACAGGCCCCAAAATAGTACTGCCAGAGAGGCTTAAAATCAAATGCCATCATAGCTTAAGGAAATTAGTGATTGCATTTCATTTAGGGAAAGATAGCTGGAGCTTTCACGAATAGATGTGGCAGGTGCAGTGGGTCCAGGCAGCTGGGGCAGGGAGCGCAGGTGCTCTGGATACAGAAGTGATTGGACGAGAGGGAGGAGGCGGGCCTTGGGGACTGTGAACCTGCCAGAGGTGAGTGGGAGAGTCTTTTGTGGCTGGAGTGCAAGGACCACAGGGTGTGGTAGACTGGGAGAAAGAAGGAAGGGGTCCAGGAGTGTACAACTGTAGTTTCAGCTGCAAAAGAGATTGGGAGGGTGAAAACGTATAGCAGCGGAGCTTACTCTGACTTGTGGATGGAGACAGGAGGAAGGGATTGGGAGAGGGTGAGGGAACAGAAGGCGCTGTACAAAATGTGCTCATGACCTGACTCAGGTAATTGTAATCTCTCTGTACCTCACCTTCATAATAACAATCAAGTAAATTAATTAGAAATAAAAATAAAGCACATTATAAAAAATTAAAAAGACTGAGGAGGAGGATGGCTTCTGCTCAGGGGTTGAGATCCTGTCCCACTCTTGTTTTTTTGGTTCTTTAATGCTGGGATCCAATTCAGGGACTTCTACATTCTCTACCACTGAGCTACAAGCCCAGCTCCTAGACCTGATCTCCTTAATAGAAAAAAGTAAAGAAGGCATCTGGATTGTGAAGACCACGAATCTGGAGAGAAGGGGTTGGGTTTTGTTCATGCGCTATCCCACCATGATCTGGAGAAGGCAAAAATGCTTGTAAGCGATGTGGCTTTATTATTGTATAAAACTTCAAAGAAACTAAGATGTCATGCCACTTATTAATTCTGGGTGCCTTTTATTGTTAGTGAAAGGCCACCACTGGTCTGAGGAATTTTTTGTTTTGGTGTCTATTAGTCACTAAGTTGATGTATGTCATTTTTATTAATTTTAATGTATTTATTTCTATTTTATTTTTTTGCTGGTCCTGGGGCTTCAACTCTAGGCCTGGGTACTGTCCCTGAGCATTTTTGCTTAAGGCCACTGAAGCCACAGCTCCACTTCCAGCTCTTTTGGTGCTTAACTGGAGACAAGAGTCTCGCAGACTTTCCTGCCCAGGCTAGATTTGAACTGCAATCCTCAGATCTCAGCCTCCTGAGTAGTTTGGATTACAGGCAGGAACCACCAGCGCCCAGATGAGGTAGTTTACTTCTAGTCTGGTATCTTTATTCATTCTTAGGTGAGACTTTGACAGAGAGAGTTGATCTTTTATCACAATTCATGGTTAGCATTACTTTTTCTCCTCTTTAAGAAAAAAAAAGTCGTGTTTTTTTGTTTTTGTTTTTTTCCTAAGCAAGGAAAAATGTAGAGTCTGGGAATAATAATAAGAGCAGATTGTGTGTTTTCAGAAGATGCCCGAGATAGCCCTGGGGTCAGTGCTGACAGTGAACTCAACCAGAGGGAGAAACAAGTAGGACTGGAAGGTTTCTTGTAGAGTCACTTGCCTGCTTGCTTCCATGAGTTTAGGACATCTCTGTGGGCATCCACAAGGTTTCTGGCCGAGGCTGGGAGTGCAATACAACAGAAAGTTAGGAAGCCAAGAAACACTGTTGAAGAAAGGGGGTGGGGTGGGGCAGAAGCAAGAGATGAGGTTAGTCTGTTGGCCCTGGGGAACCAGCAGGAGAGGGGAGGGCTAACAAGAGTGTGAAGGAGGGTAAATATGGCTGAAGTACTTTATATGCATGGATGGAAACAGAACAACAACAAAAATTCAACCTGTTGGAATTGTTCTGAGAAAGGGTAGGGCTACGTGCTACATCCTAGCTACTACTACATCCTAGCTACTACTACATCCTAGCTACTACTACATCCTAACTACTACTCAGGAGGCCGAGGTCTGAGGATCAAGATTCAAAGTCAGTCTAGACAAATCTGAGAGACTCTTATCTCCAATTAATCAACAAAAAGGCTGGAAATGGAGGCATGGCTCAAGTGGTAGAGCATCAGCTGTGAGTAAAAAAAGTCAAGCAAGAGCACAAGTCCCAGTACCTACACACACACACACACACACACACACACACAGAGGGAGGAGTTGAGTTTAATTTACATATATTGTATGCACATATACTAATAAAAATCTTTCAATTGAAAAAAATACTAAAGAAGGAGGAGAAAGAAAATAACAGACTTTGGTAGCCTGTAACCTACCTACTCAAAAGGCTGAGATCTGAGGATTGTAATTCAAAGCCAGCTCAGGCAGCTAAGTCTATAAGGTTTTTATCTCTAGTTAACTAGCAAGAAGTGCCTTAAACCTGAATCACTGAGTCTGTATTTCCTTTCTTCTTTTTTTTTTTCTTCTTTGTCAGTCGTGGGGCTTGAACTCAGGGCCTGGGCACTGTCTCTGAGCTTTTTAACTCAGGGCTGGCACTCTACCAGTTTGAGATACAGATGCACTTCCAGTTTTCTGGTAGTTAATTCAAGATGAGTCTCCTAGACTTTCCTACCAGAGCTGGCTTCAAACCACAATCCTCAGACCTCAGCCTCCTAAGTAGCTAGGATTACAGGTGTGAGCCACCAGCATCCGGCCCACCTGGATACTATATTCCGAATGATTAGGTCATTCAAATGAGGTCATTGTAGAGCCACAAAACCAAACCTTATTCCACAGTCACCAAAAGGAAGTTAAGTGATGCACAAAAGGGACAGAAGGTATTGAGCTGGTAGTCACTCTTCTAGTTTCACTAGAAACTAGCAGAGAAACTGAAGGGTGTTTGCCCTAGGCGGTTACTTCTTTTCTTACAGATAGGAGAAGCAGTAAAAGGAAATGGAGTTTGATTTGCCTTTCAGAAGGGACAGCCTAGGTCAACACAGGCAGATGAGTGTAAACTCAGTGCTCGAACCGTGAGGTCTGTAGAATGATTATGAAATGTTTCTATAAGGCCATTAATGGAAGCCCTTTGGTGAACATTGGATGTATTTTGTTGTGTGTTTTGGAAAGGAAAGTAGACTCTGTTTTTGTAACTGGGACATTTTGCCATTTGATATGTGAATAATTGTACATACATGTCTAAAACCTGTGAGTTATGAGAATTTACAGTTTTTCAGAAACACGGTGCTGTGTATTTTTTTCTGTTATTACACGATACCTTCAAGAAATACTGGACATACAGTCAATAATTCATTGTAAAAACCACAAAATTAAGAAAAGTAAAGCCAAGCGCCGATGGCTCACATCTATAATCCTACCAACTCAGGAGGCTGAGATCTGAGGATCCTGGTTCAAAGCCAACCCCAGGCAGGAAAATCTGTGAGACTCTTATCTCCAATCAAACACAGAAAAAGCCAGAAGTGGTGCTGTGACTCAAGTGGTAAAGTGCTCACTTTGAGCAAAAATGAGCTCAGAGACAGCACCTAGCCCAGAGTTGGAGCTTGAAGACTAGCAAAAAGAAAAAAAAAGAAAAGAAAAAGGAAAGAAAGAAAAGAAAGGAAGGAAGGAAGGAAGGTAGGTAAGAGAAGGGAGTGGGTGGAAGGCATGAATGTTGAAGGTGGTTACACCAAATAAGATAGATTGTGATCATAAACTGCTTTATAAAAGGGCACTTCCTTTATACAACTACTTACAGATAATAAAAAATTTTAATAATGGATAACATCCTGTAATCAAACCCCTGTTTGTAAATGTAGAGTTATTCATACAAGTAGAATAAATATGTTGGGTTATATCAGTGTAGGCCAGATTTTGCTGCCAAATTAGAGATCAGACTTTTGATTTCAGAGATAAATCTCTAAAATTTTGAAATTGCAGCTGCGGGATTATGGACCTATATAAAATTAAAGTGTATGGCTAGTGTGCATGAGGCCCTGGGTTCCATTCCCAGCACAGCAATAAGTAAATAATAAAATAAATATCTTTCTCAGTAATCCCAAAGAGTAAGTGTTTCTCAAAGAACAAGCAATTATCTGAGCCAATAGCATGAGAAGCTGATTCTTTTTTGGTCAGTCATGGTCACTCAGGGCTTGGGTGTTGTCCCTGAGCTCTTTTGCTCAAAGCTAGCACTCTACTACTTTAAGCCACAGTTCCACCTCCTGAGTTAATTGGAGATAAGAGTCTCATGAGAAGGGACTTTTCTGGTTTTGCAATCCTCAGATCTCTGCCTCTGAGTAGCTAGGATTACAGGTCTGAGCCCCCAGCATCTGGCTTAAACTAAGATTGGTATATATCAGAAACTGGCACCTGCACAGGCCTAACCTGTTGGCATGACCTTTTGAATTACACCCGAATAATAGTCACCTAGTGAGAACTATGAATGGGTGGTGGTTTTATTTGGTTATTGTGTTGGGACTGGGGCTTAAACTCAAGGTCTGGGTGTTGGGTTTTTTTTTGTTTTTGTTTTTTGGGGGGTTTTTTGCTCAAAACTTTATACTATGGAGTTGTCATTCAACAAAGCAGTTTATGAATACAGTACATCTTGTTGGCTAATTGGAAATAAGAATCTCATGAATTTTCTTTCTGTCAAGGCTGGCTGAGTTTATTTACTCTTGTCTTTTGGTAGAGCTGAGATTGAACCTAGGGCCTCAGACATTCTTGACAAGCACTCTACCACTGAGCTATGGCTCCAGTCCTCTCTGGACATGTTATTATTATCCACCTTCACCTCTAAGACTTCTTTGCTTCTGAGTGCTGGCTATGTGAAGAAAGAGGTCTCTAATAGGTGAACACAGGGAATAGAGAACAGGTCAAGTCTCCTTAATAAGAAAACTGAAAATCTAAACTGTTCCAAAACCCCAATTTTTGTTGTTGTTGATGGTAGTGGTCATGAGGCTTGAACTCTGGGCCTAGGCACTGTCCCTCAGTTCTTCAGCTCAAGGCTAGCACTCTACCACTTGAGCCACAGCGCCACTTCCAGTTTTCTGGTGGTTAATTGGAGATAAGAGTCTCAACGGACTTTTCCTGCTGGGGCTGGCTTTGATCTGAGATCCTCAGATCTCAGCCTCCTGAGTAGCTAGGATTACAGGCGTGAGCCACCAGTGCCTCGCTACCCCCAATTTTTTGAGCACCAACAGGATACCACAAATGGAAAGTGTCACAAGTGCAATCACATGATGGGTCATAGTTAAAATGCAACTACGGAACAAATATTCTGTAAAAATTACCTTTAGACCACGTGCATAAGATGTTTATACGACATAAATACATTTCATATTTATTGTTGGGTTTATCCCCAAGATATCTCATGATGTTTGTGCAAATATTACAAAATTTAAAATTTAAGTATTTTTTGTCTCATGCATTTCAAGTAAGAGACACTGAACCTGTGCTGGCCGGTGTCCTCAGAGGTCAGTCCTCTCTGGCATGGAAGTTCAGCATCCTATCTTTCCACACATAGTTAATGCACCTGTAAAACGTGGCCCCTAGTCAGGCAGCAGCGGCTGACATTTGTAATCCTAGCTACTCAGGAGGCTGAGATCTCAGGATGCAGCTCAGCGTTAAATTGGACAAGAAAATCCAGGAAACTCTTATTTTCAGTTCACCAACAAAAAGCTGGAGTGGTGCTGTGGTGCTGTGGCTCAAGTGGTAGAACACCACCCTTGAGTTAAAAAAAAGTTAAGGGGCAGTAGCCCAAGCCTTGAGTTCAACCTTTGGTACCAACACACACACACACACACACACACACACACACACACACACACACACACACACACACACGTAGCCTTTACCTGGAGGGCCTTAAGCTACACAGTAGCCCTGAAACTACACAGTAAGAACAAATAAATCCTTGCTAGGTGCTTTTCTGTTGCTCATTAGGAGACAGAAACCCGTATGGATCATATCCAGCTGGGTATTTGTAAGCAAGAGACAACTGATATCTCCTAGTGAATGGGTAAGGATCTTGTTACCCAGGATCCTCAGGGGCTGTTGCCTTGGGAACCGCAGGTGAAGATAATGAGCTCAGCTCCTCATTTTCGGAACTCCAGTGTTCCAGCTAACTTCTCACAGACATGGCAGTGTAGCAACTGCCAGATCCACCAAGAGACACATTCCTTCTCCTAAAAGAGCCACGGGGGCAGTTGTGAGAGTAAGGGCCATGCTGACCAAACAGACCAGATACTGAACGACCTCTAGTCTCCATCTCCTGGAATTGCAGTCAGCAAGGTGGACTGAAAGCAACCTGGGCATCAACATGCAGAGGATGGCTTGGGAGGCAGGTAAGTAGCTTTTGAATTATTTGGGTGTTTGTTTCACACACACACACACACACACACACACCTGTTTACCAAAGGTTTTTATTAGCAAAAGAACATTCTTGACAGGAACACTGCATTATATCAAGTCAAGAAATTAATAGTAGACAGGCTGCTGGCTCAGGTGGACCATCCCAACTACTCAGGAAGCTGAGCTCTGAGAATTAAGGTTCAGAACCAGCCACCACAAGAAGACATAGACTTCTCTCCAATTAACCAGGAAAAAAGCAGGAATTGGAGGGGTGGCTAAAGCAAGAGGGTACCAGCCGTGAGCATGAGGCCTTGAGTTCAAGCCCCAGTAGGACACCTGCATGCACATGCACTCACGCACACACACACACACACACATAAATTAATAGCTTACCTTTTACTTATTTGGGACAGGAGTTTGAAGTTGGGAAGTGTCCCAGCTAGGTTGATAGGTCTATGTGTGGGCAGTGTGAGCCCAAGAAGCTGGTTTATTGGGGTGTCACATAAGAATAAAGATACCAACTAAAAGGGAACTTGGCAAGGGGAAGTTTACTTCTGCAGAAACGTGTTTTATTGACAAGCCAAATAATCACAGTAGGTGGGAAAATTGTATCCCTTACAAGTTACTGCCCTCTATTCTAATTGGTCAGAATTTAGGTTCACAATCTTGTGTGATTGGCTAGTTTGAAAGGTGTTAAAGTTTATCCAAGCAATCAACTAAAACCAGGACAGTTGCCCAAAACCTGTCAGAAAAACAGTTGTTACTCAGCTGACACTCTACTGCTAAGCCACACCTCCAGCCCCTGGAAAACCAATTCTTGGAATGAGATATGACAACTAAAATCATTTCTTTATTTTTTTCTTTATTGCCAGTTCTAGGGCTTGAACTCAGGGCCCGGGCACTGTCCTTGATCATCTTGCTCAAGGCTAGCACTCTACCACTTCAGTCATAGCATCACTTCATAGAAAAATCCATAACCAGAAAGCAAGGAAGGCTTGAGCCCCAACTCAGTCCTGGAGCTCCAGCTCCATGATCCTGCTGGCAAAATGGTTCAGGAGGCTAATAGCATTGCTGGCTTCTCACCTGTATGAGGACAGGGGGAAAAGCTGCCTCTCCTACAGGCTATTTCTATTTTTATTTTTTTTGGTTTTCTTTTGGTTGTGGGGCCTGAACTCTGGGCCTGGGCGCTGTCCCTCAGCTCTTTAGCTCAAGGCAAGTGCTCTACCACTTGAGCCACAATGCCACTTCCGGCTTTTTTTCTGCTTATGTGGTGCTGAGGACTCGAACCCAGGGCCTCATACATACAAGGCAAGCACTCTACCACTGAGCCACCTTCCCAGCCCTCTCTCTCTCTTTTTTTTTAATGTATAGCTTTTTTTAAAAAAATCAATTTTTAGAAAAGTGCTGGGATTTTAAGCATGCATCACCATGCTGGACTTCCTTTCTTGTTTTCAGCTTTTAAAATTATGAAATGTAGGCCAGGTGATGGTGGTTCCCCTGTAATCCTAGCTACTCAGGAGGCTGAGATGAGAGGATCATGGTTCAAAGCTAGCTCAGGCAAGAAAGTCCCTGAGACTCTTATCTCCTATTAAGCACCAGAAAGCCAGAAGTGGAGTTGTGACTCAAGTGGTAGAGCTCTAGCTTGGAGCAGAAAAGCTCAGGGACAGCATCGAGCCCATGAGTTTGAGCCCCAGGGGAGGAAAAATGTGAAAAGTAACACACATAGGGGAAAGCACCTGACAGATTGTGTTGTATGCTGGAATCGAACCCAGGGCCTATTCATGCTAAGAAGTGTCTGCCCCTGAGCTATACTCCCAGATCTCACAGATTGAATCACTGTTTACTCTGTGTAAATCCAATGCCCATGTAACCTTGCCTCTGTTGAGCAGCTCCTGTGTGTATATTGTATATGACTCTGCAAGGGAGAATGGTCCCAAGCAGAGGGACAAGGCCAACCTCCCCTAGGATCTTTTTCTTTTCTGGTTTTGGGGCTTGAACTCAGCACTGTCCCTGAGCCTCTCTGTACTCAGGGCTAGCACTCTACCACTTCATCTACAGTGCCACTTCTCGGTTTTCTGTGTATGTGGCGCTGAGGAATCCAAGCCAGGGCTCATGCATGCTAGGCAAGCACTCTACCACTGAGCCACCTTCCCTACCCTTCCCTAGAATTTCACTCATTTGAATCGCTGCCCCAGCTCAACCAGGACCAGGTCCCACCAGAGGAAGGTCCCAGGGCTGAACAATGAGTGCTGGAGCCAGTTCCTAGTCACAGGGACCCGGCCAGCTCCGAGTGGCTGCTCCCCACGGTGCTTGGTGCTGGCAGAGGGCAATGTTTTCCTCAGATACAGAGCGGCAGAGAGGAGGAGGAAACTCAGAGCTGCGCTAGAAAAGGGAGGGAGGGAGGGAGGGAGGAAGGAAGGAAGGAAGGAAGGAAGGAAGGAAGGAAAAAAGAAAGAAAGGAAAAGAAAGCAAAGAAAAAAGGAAAAGAAAGAAAGAAAGGAAAGAAAGGAAGGAAAAGAAAGAAAGAAAGGAAAGAAAGGAAGAAAGAGAAAGAAAGAAAGAAAGAAAGAAAGAAGGAAGGAAGGAAAAAAGAAAGAAAGAAAGAAAGGAAAAAGAAAGGAGAAAAGGAAAAGAAAGAAAGGAAGGAAGGAAAAGAAAGAAAGAAAGGAAAGAAAGGAAGAAAGAGAAAGAAAGAAAGAAGGAAGGAAGGAAGGAAGGAAGGAAAAAAGAAAGAAAGAAAGGAAAAAAGGAAAAGAAAGAAAGGAAGGAAGGAAAAGAAAGGAAGAAAGGAAGAAAGAAAGGAAGAAAGGAAGGAAGGAAGGAAGGAAGGAAAAGAAAGAAAGGAAAAAAAGGAAAGGAAAGAAAGGAAGGAAAAGAAAGAAAGGAAGAAAGAAAGAACGAGAAAGCAAGAAAGGAAGAAGCAAACAAGCTCCAACCAGACCTGAGCTCCTCCCTGCCCTGAACTTCCCACAGACCCTCCTGCTACTGGCTAGGGACAGGTGCCATGTGCTGCCTCTTGGAGGAAATAGGACTCCTCTAATAAACCTTGTAATAATCTTTCTCTCCTTCCTGCTTGCCTCTGCGTGGTCCCCTGGGATGGATGTGAAGGATCCCTTCGGGTGGCTACCAACAAGATCCACTATAGAGCTGGGTGCAGTGGCTCACACCTGTAATCTTCGCTACTCAGGAGGCAGTGAACTGAGGATCTCTGGCACTGTGTGGCTCAGAGTGGTAGAGCTCTGAGCAAAAGAGCTGAGGGACAGCACCCATTCCCTGAGTTCAAACCCCAAGACAGGCAGAGAGAGAGAGAGAGAGAGAGAGAGAGAGAGAGAGAGAGAGAGAGAGAGAGAGAGAGAGAGAGAGAGAGAGAGAGAGAGAGAGAGAGAGAGAGAGAGAGAGAGAGAGAGAGAGAGAGAGAGAGAGAGAGAGAGAGAGATCCATCCTAGACCATAAGGAAAGCCAGGACTGTTCTTTTACTCTGCAAACTTGGGTTAATGGTTAACAAACCTGAACAAAGTCAATAATGATGTCAAACAGTGTGTGACTAATTATCAGGACTTAGTACAGGCAAAGCAAGTGCTCTACCACTATGCTACAACCACAGTGCTGTGTATATTTTAGGGGGAGGTCTTTTTCTGCTCATCAAGGACCCTAAATACTAAATAGTATATACCCTAAATGGTATAGGAGAAAGGGTCTGGAGTCCCACGGACCTGGTCTGTATATACATACAGAATCTCTAACACTAAAAAGTCTATAAAACAGATAATACCTTTTTTTTAAAAAAAGTTGATGCCAGTTCTGGGGCTTGAATTCAGCCTGAGTGCTGTTCCTGCGCTTTTGTGCTCCAAGCTAGTGCTCTACTACTTGAGCCACAGCTCCACTTCTGATTTTTTTTACTGGCTAATTAGAGATAAGAGTCTCACAATCTTTCCTGCCCAGGCTGGCTTCAAACCTCTATCTTCCTGAGTAGCTAGGATTACAGGTGTGAGCCACTGGCACTATCTATCTATATCTATCTATATTTAATTTTTTATATCAGTCATGGGGCTTGAACTTGAGGGGCTTAGGGGCTGCCCTTGAGCTTTTATGCTCAAAGCTAAGGCTAAACCATTTTTGAGCCATAGCACCACTTCCAGTTTTTGAGTGGTTAACTGGAGATAAAAGTCTCATTGGGACTTTTCTCCAGGCTGGCTTCAAATTGCAATCCTTAAATCTCAGCCTCCTGAGTAGCTAGGATTATAGTAATGAACCACTGGCTTTTGGTTCTTTCATTATTCCTTCCTTCTTTCCTTTTTTCTTTTTCTTACGCCCTCACTTTTTTCTTTCCTTACTTTCTCTTTTTTAATCTCTCTCCTCTCTCTCTCTTTCTCTCTCTTTCTGTGTGTGTCTCTCTCTTTCTCTCCTTTCTTTATGCCAGTACTAGGGCTTACACTCAAGGTTTGGGTACTATCCTAGAGCTTTTTCTGCTGAAGGCTGGCTCTCTACCACTTGAACCACATCTCCACTTTTGGCTTGTGTGTGTGTGTTAATTAGAGATAATCTCAGGGCCAGGTGCCAGTGGCTCATGCCTGTAAAGCTAGCTACTCAGGAGGCTGAGCTCTAAGGATCAAAGTTCGAAGCCAGCCCAGGCAGGTAAGTCCTTATGCCTCATCTCCAATTACCCACCAGAAAACCAGAAGCAGTGCTATGATTCAAAAGGTAAGGCACCAACCTTGAGTGAAAAAGCTCAGGGACAGCACCTAGGCCTTGAATTCAAGCCTCACATCCAACCAAAAAACAAAAATCTTAGGGACTTCCTTCTGGGCTTGCTTCGAGCTCTGATCCTCATATCTCAGTTTCCTGCATAGCTAGGATTCCACCCATGAGTCACCAGGTGCCTGCAGGAGAAGCCGAAGTTTATTAAAAACAAAAGTATGCACCTCTAGAAGGTCTGCCCAGGCTAAGCCAGTGCTGCAAACCCAGAGGGCCACATTGTCTTTACCTTCCAGCAGAGAAGAAGAAAAGTGAGAAAGTCTTTGGGTGGAGCTGGAGTCCTGTCCTTCCTTCCTTTGTCCTGCTATACTCTGACTGACAGGTTGACTGACAGGTGTGACTTCAGAACATGGATGCTGGCGCTTGCCCAGACCTGTAGGAACATGTTGGAATGAATATGGGCATGTTCCTCATAGACAGTGGACAGTGTCCATCTGCAATCCTGGGCACAGTGGTGCTGAAAGGTTATTCTAAGGACACTGACCTTGGCCCCGCCCATGCTCACTGGGTGAGGGTTCTACTTTGCTGGACAAAAGTCCTGGTTATCTGGATGTGGCATCCATTAGGCTGGTCACAGGAGTTTTATCAGGACCTCTTAGCAGTCTTGGGGTGTTCTGAGTCAGGGCAGATCAGTGGGTGGATCTAATGAGAAGGGACCTGGTCTGAGCTGCCTGCCTCGGTTACAATCCAGTTCTAAATATACATGTGGGTATATAAGTATGTATTTGCAAGTATCTGCATAGGCATATGCTGTGTAGGTAGATCTTTGAAGTCTACAGTCTACAAATGAGCAAAAATATGCAGTCTTTGGCTTGTTTCTTTTTGTCAGTCCTGGGGCCTGAACTCAGAGCCTGGGTGCTATCCCTGAGCTCTTTTGCTCAAAGCTAGCACTCTACTACTTTCAGCCACAGTTCAACCTCCAGTTTTCTGGTAATTGATTGGAGATGAGTCTTACAGATTTTCTTTCCCTGGGCTGGCTTCCAAGCTCTATCCTCAGATCTCAGCCTCCTGAGTAGTTAGGATTAGAGGTCTGAGCCACCAGTGCCTGGCTTCCATCTTTGGCCTTTTGAACCTGGCTTATTTTGCTTTCTCCCCCCCCCCCCTCCCACAGGGGGTAGTGGTGCTATTGGACGGTCCTAGGGGTCAAACCTTGGGACTCATGTAGGCAAAGCATGTGTCTTACCATTAGGCTATACCCACAGCTCAAACATGCTTTTTTGTTGCTGGGTGTCAGTGCCTCATGCTACTCAGGAGGCTGAGATCTGAGGATCTCAGTTCAAAGCCAGCCGGGGCAGGAAAGTCTATGAGACTCTTATCTCCAATTAACGACCAGAAAACCAGAAGTGGCACTGTGGCTCAAGTGATAGAGTGCTGGCCTTGAGCTGAAAAGCTGAGGGACAGCACCCAGGCCCAGAGTTCAAGCCCCATGATCTACCAAAACAACAATAACAAAAACCAACCACCTTCTTTTTTTTTTTTTAACATGTTTAGAGCAGTTTACAAACCCAACAGCACATATATCAGTTTCCTGATACTTCATTTGTCCTGAGTTTCATTGTTTTTCCTTTTCCTTTTTCTTTGAAATAAGGTTTCTCTGACTTACTCAGTAACTCCTATCTCAAACTCCTAAATTAATGGGGATTGCAGGTATGTGCTGCTGTGTGGCTTGTTATTGATTTGAATGGGAGAATCTCTAGGCCATCAGCAAGCTCGCTTAGTCTCAGTTTGATGTCACCTTGCCAAGTAAGTAGTCATCATCTTGGCTGCATCCCTAATAGCTCCACTGTCACCCAGAGCCTAAGAAGCACAAGGCAACTCTGTATTTCAGCCTTTCATTTTTATCATCGGCATAGAAAGGAAAATACCCACTGTAATTGCTGCTGCAAAACTTGTATAGTGCTAACTTTTTTTGACCATCACAATAAACAAACTGCTTTGCCTACCCGATCTAATCAGTAACAATCCCTTCATTTTCTACAAAGGCATCCGCTGAATGTATCTACATATTTATGTTTATATATCCTTTTTTTTTTTTTTTTTTTTTTTTTTTTGCCAATCCAGGGGCTTGAACTCAGATCCTGGACACTGTCCCTGAGCTTCCTTTGCTCAAGGCTAGCACTCTATCACTTGAGTCACAGCACCACTTCCAGCTTTTTCTGTTTATGTGGTACTGAGGAATCAAACCCAGGGCTTCATGCATGCTAGGCAAGCACTCTACCACTGAGCCATCTTCCCAGCCTATATTTCTTACTGGGAATTTGTTCAAACTTCAGGGAAATGGTGTATTTCTTTCCTTTTTAAAAATATTTTGCTGGTCCTGGGGCTTCAACTCAGGACCTGGGTACTGTCCTAGAGCTTCTTTTGCTCAAGGCTAGTTCTCTACCATTTGAGCCATAGCTCTTCAGCTCAAGGCAAGTACTCTACCACTTGAGCCATAGCATCACTTAAGCCATAGTACCACTTACACTGGTGGTTAATTGGAGATAAGAGTCTCACAGACTTTCTTGCTAGGTCCGGCTTTGAACCATGATCCTCAGATCTTAGCCTCTTGAGTAGCTAGGATTACAGGTGTGAGCCACTGGTGCCAAGCAGACCTATAGTTGAGTTCATGTTCTTTCTATAAATGTATAATCTTTTGGGTCTAGATTCCATTGGAATGAGTGAAAACATTTTTTGTTTTGCTTTTCAGTTAGATACCAAAGGGCCAAGCCTAAGAACACATGTCTGTAAACCCAGCCATTTGAGAGGCATTGGCAAGGAGAATTTCAAGTTCAAGGCCAGAGGCCAGCCCAAGCAAAGTTAGTAAGGCCTTATCTCAAATAAAATATAAACTGAAGTACTAGAGCATGGCCCAAGAGATAGCGAAGTCCTGAATTTAATCACTACTACTGCCCAAAGAAAAAAGAAATGAAAAGATTACAACAAAATCCCCAGAGATGTAGCTACTAGATACAAAGATGAATAAGAAACAGCCTGGCACAGTGTCTCACACCTGTAATCCTAGCTACTCAGGAGATGGAAGCCAGCACAGGGAAGGAAAAATCTGTAGACCCTTATCTCCAATTAAGTACCTAAAAGCTAGAAGTGGAGGTGTGGTTCAATTGGTATAGTGCTAGCCTTGAACAAAATAGCTCAAGGATAGCACCAGGCTCTGAATTCAAAAGGCACGGAAGGAAGGGAGGAAGGAAGGGAGGAAGGAAGGGAGGAAGGAAGGGAGGAAGGAAGGGAGGAAGGGAGGGAGGGAGGAAGGGAGGAAGGGAGGGAGGGAGGGAGGGAAAGGAAAGAAAGAAAGAAAGAAAAGAAAGGAAGGAAACAAACTCAACAACTCAGGAGCTCACATACAACAAGTAGCAAAGACAAGAGCTGGAACATGCAGGGATGTGGTTTAAGGGGTACAGCACTTGCCCAGCAGGACAAGGCCATAGGTTCAAACCCCAGGAATGCAAAAGAGAAAAATCAAGCTAGGCACTAGTGGCTCATGCCTGTCATCCTAGCTACTCAGGAGGCTGACATCTGACCATCATGGTTCAAAGCCAGCCCAGGCAGGAAAGCCCATGAGACTCTAATCTCCAATTAACTACCAGAAAACCAGAAGTGGCACTGTGGCTCAAGTGGTAGAGCACTCGCCTTGAGCAAAAGAAGCTCAGGGACAGTGCCCAGGCCCTGAGTTCAAGCCCCACAACCACCAAAAATTAAAAGAGAAGCAAGTCTCTGGCCCCTGGGTACTCCACTCCCAGGAAGGAAGATACACTAGTATTTGACTCTTTTTTACTTCCTGTTTGCCCAGCCTGCAGGTGAAGTTGGATATTGATTTCAGAGCCCTCAGACACAGAACACAAGAGCCCCTGTCAGGAGAGGCAGCAGAATAGGGCTTTGTGCCCAGATGGGCACACTGGCACCCATGGAGCTGTCTGGGTGCCAGCGGCAGGGCAGGCAGCAGCCCTGCCAAGCCCCAAGTCACAGCTCAGAGTTCTTGCTGCCCTTGTGACCCCAGAGGTGGCCCCTTTGAGTTGACTGGGCAGAATTTGTCTGTCTGTCTGTCTGTCTATCTATCTATCTAATCTATGTATGTATGTATGTATGTATGTATGTATGTATGTATGTATGTATGTATGTATCTATCTATCTATCTATCTATCTATCTATCTATCTATCTATCTTGCCAGTTCTGGGGCTTGAACTCAGGGCCTAGGCACTGTCCCTGAGCTTCTTTTGCTCAGAGACACAGCACTACTGGCAGCTTTTTCTGAGTATGTGGTACTGAGAAATTGAACCCAGGGCTTCATGCATGCTAGGCAAGCAGTCTACCACTAAAGCCACATTCCCAGCCCAGCTGGGCAGATTTTGAAATGTGCAGTCTTTGAGTGGACATTAGTGTTTATCAGCGATGGAAAATGGTGTTGTGCAGAGGCCTGGAAAGTGCAGACAAAGGATACACCCAACTGTACCCAGGAGGAAAAGAGGGGAAGTAAAGGTCATGGCTGTGACCCCCTAAGCCTGCCCCAGCTCTCCCCCCCACAGCCCTCCCCCTCCCCATGCACATTCCAAACAAAAGAAACTAAATAGGTGTTTCACGGTGTGTGTATGTATGTCTATGTGTGTGTGTGCATAGTCACATATACAAATATGTATAATAAATAAGCCACCCCAACACCTGGTGCACTAGCATGGTGTTGAATCAGTGGCATTTGAAAAAAAAAATCAAATGCCATTTTCCTCTATTCACTCAGAGAACATAAAATTTCCTCAAATATCCCATAATACTTGTTACTGTTACTTGTCTACATATATGATTTTATTTATATTGCTGGGATTTGAACAGACTATCTACCACTGAGCCAGTGGAACCACGATGCAAATAAAATGGAGATCATCTAAGCCTTTTAACCAATATGCTTTTCTCTTTCTTTGTAGTACTAGGATTTGAATTCAAGAGTTCAAGCTTGCTAAGAAGGTGCTGTGCACTTGAGCCATACATCTAGACATTTTTGCCCTAGCAAAAAGAAAGGGGGGGGTTCGGGGGCTGGGAAGGTGGCTCAGTGGTAGAGCGCTTGCCTTGCATGCCTGAGGCCCTGGGTTTGATTGCTCAGCACCACATAAGCAAAAAGAAAAAAGCCTGAAGTGGCGCTGTGGCTCAAGTGGTAGAGCGCTAGCCTTGAGCTGAAGAGCTGAGGGACAGCGCCCAGGCCCAGAGTTCAGGCCCCACAACCGGAGCCCCCCAAAAAAGGGCGGTCATAATCCTGGGGAGAGATGGGGGGATAGAAAAAACAAGAGATCCAGCTCAAAAGAGTCTAGGGTACAGGCTGCAGCCAACTGGTCTCCCAGTGTGAGCACCTCCAAACTGTGCAGAATAAGCCAGGATTGTTCATCTTGGGTAACAGGAGGACTGTTTATCTCTCCTTCAGCTCCCCTCAATAACCAGTCAAACATTACATCTGGAAGCATTAACATCCTGTGTCTCAAGGTGGTATGTGTGTGCAGGCACACATGTAGTTTCCGTGGATCCCCACAACATCATTAAGAGAGGTAGGAGGTAAAGGTGAGGATTTCTTAGTTTGCTGCTGAATCAAACTGGTCCAAGTTTATGGAGAGCTGGTTCCTCTAGCTCTGGCTATGAGGCTGAGATGAGGTCTCAGGACTGGCCCTGGTAGCAGGTGTCTGTAATCCCAGCATTCTCGAGGATTTTGCAGTTCAAGGTTAGCGTAGGCTATATAGGAACACTAAGTAAAACCACACTCCTTACCTAAATTGTAGCCTCAGGGCTGGCCCTGGTAGCTTATGTGTGTAATCCCAGCAGTCTGGAAGTGGATGCTGGAGGATTTTCCAGTTCAAGGATAGCCCAAGCTATGTATCAGTAAGCTCTTACTTCCTCCAAAAGGTCGTCAGGAAATGTATTGCCAACACAGAAAGGAAAGTGTTTCATTTTTTTGCCCTTTATTTACCAGATTCCAAAACACTGGATCAGTTCTATTATGTTTCCAAAGTTAGCCAACCAATATGGTTTATTTGTTTGTTAAGTAATATTATGATCCATGAATGTATATATGTACTTGAAATGTCTCAATTCACTGCAGTTTTTTTTCTTTCATTTTTTTGTTAGTCATGGGGCTTGAACTCTGGGCTTGGTTGCTGTCCCTCAGCTCTTCAGCTCAAGGCTAGCACGCTACCACTTTGAGCCACAGTACAACTTCTGGTTTTCTGGTGTTTAATTGGAGATTACACAGAGACTGGGAATGTGGTTTAGTGGCAGAGTGCTTGCCTAGGATGCATGAAGTCCTGGGTTCGATTTCACGGTACCACATAAACAGAAGAAGCTGGAAGTGGCGCTGTGGCTCAAGTGGTAGAGTGTTAGCCTTGAGCAAAAGAAGATTGGGGCCAGTGCTCAGGCCCTGAGTTCAAGCCCCAGGACTGACAAAAACAAAAACAAAAACAAACGACAACAAAAAAAGAGTCTCATGGACTTTTCTGCCTGGGTTGGCTTTGAAGCTCAATCCTCAGATCTCAGCCTCCTGGGTAGCTAGGATTACAAGTGTGAGCCACTAGTGCTTAGCTTTGTTCTCAAAAATTTATGTAGCTCCCCCCCCCCACATGTAGCCCATGTTAGCCTCACTTTCTTCCCTAACATCCAGGTGCTGGGATTACAATTCTGTGCCTCCACACCCTCTATTTATCTTTGTAGGTTCTCATTATCCTTAAGTGTATCCCCAAGGAATGTAGAGTCCTACATTAATTACAATTAAATACTAATTATATTCAAAGTAATCAGAAATCAGTCCCTTTCATAGGATTAAGGTACTGACTTGATACTTACATTTATGCTGTTTTACTTTTGCTTATTTATAAATCGATCTGACTTTGCTTCATAATCATGGAAAACATTTTAGTCACTCCAAAGACAAATATGTAAAATGAGACCTTTTTTCCCCCTTTCCATTCTCCTCCCTTCCTTCTTCCTAAGTAACCATTTATTTTAATAATTCATCTTTCTATTAAACAATAAACACACACATGTGTTCTGCCTTTCTTGGTAACTAGTGGTACACTGGCTAACATTTACCTGCCTTAGAAACACTTTCACGTTTGACAACCTGCTTTTCACCTTGTGAGAAAAATATCTTTGACTGGGTACAGGTGTCTCACACCTGTAATCTTAGCTACTCAGGAAGCTGAAATCTGAGGATCTTGGTACAAGACCAGCCTGGGTAGAAAAGTCTATGAGATTCTTCTCTCCAAGTAACCAGCAAACAAGGCAGATGTGGACTGAGCAGTAGTCTTGAGCAAAAAATATCCCAGGGACAGTGCTCAGTCCCTGAATTCAAGCCCCAGGAACAATCTCATCTCCCCTCCTCTTACACACCAAAAAATACTGTTCTTTAGGCTTACTAGCTCTTCCAGTAGGGCTGGGAAGGTGGCTCAGTGGTAGAGCACTTGCCTTGCATGCAAGAGGCCCTGGGTTTGATTCCTTAGCACCACATAAGCAAAAAAGAAAAAAAAAGCCAGAAGTGGCGCTGTGGCTCAAGTGGTAGAGCGCTAGCCTTGAGCTGAAGAGCTGAGGGACAGTGCCCAGGCCCAGAGTTCAGGCCCCACAACTGGACCAAAAAAAACAAAAAACTAGCCCTTCCAGTTGAAATAAACTATGAACAGCTATCCTCAGAAGTCTAACTTAAACCCAATTATAAATGGTATTCATCCCACTCCTGGCAAAGATTTGTATGAGGATGGAGCATGGAGAGTTTGACAGTTTTATTTAATTTTTGATTAAAAAATTTTATGTGTTCTGGTTCTGGGGTTTGAACTCTGAGCCTGGGTACTATCTCTGAACTTTTGCTCCACAGCTCCACTTCTGGCTTTTTTTGGTGCTCAATTAGAGATAAGAGTCTCTCATGGCTGGGAATGTGGTTTAGTGGTAGAATGTTTG
Organism: Dipodomys merriami; assembly: GCF_024711535.1. Classification (NCBI taxonomy): domain Eukaryota; kingdom Metazoa; phylum Chordata; class Mammalia; order Rodentia; family Heteromyidae; genus Dipodomys; species Dipodomys merriami. Next base: position 12,715,660 of record NW_027204048.1, read on the forward strand.
CTTGCATGTATGAAGTTGGATTCCTCATACACAGAAAAAGCCAGGAGTAGTGCTATGGCTCAAGTGGTAGAGTGCTAGCCTTGAGCAAAAGAAGCTCAGGGGCAGTGCCCAGGCCATGAGTTCAAGGCCCAGGACTGGAAAAAAAAAAGTCTCTCAGACTTTCTTGCCCAGGCTGGCTTCAAACTGTTATCCTCAAACAACTTTCAGCCTCCTGAGTAGCTAGGATTGCAGCTGGTAAGTTTGGCAGTCTTTTTTTTTTTTTTTTTTTTTTTTTTAATTGTGAAAATACTTTACAGAGGGGTTACAATTACATGGGCAAGAAAATGAGTACATTTCTTTTTTAGAATTTTTTTTTTTTGGGGGTCCGGTCGTGGAGCTGTCCCTCAGCTCTTCAGCTCAAGGCTAGCGCTCTACCACTTGAGCCACAGCGCCACTTCCAGCTTTTTTCTTTTTGCTTATGTGGTGTTGAGGAATCGAACCCAGGGCCTCAGGCATGCAAGGCAAGCGCTCTACCACTGAGCCACCTTCCCAGTCCAATGAGTACATTTCTTATCAAGCATTGTAGCCTCCTCCTTTGTTTCCCCTTCCCATCCCTTCCCATCCTCCTCCCCCACCCCCACCAAAGTTGTAAAGTTTGTTTTTGACGTAATGACCTGTACATCTCATTGTTGCAATGGGTCCACCTGTATCCCTATTTAAACAATTTGTTTTTTCCCTTCCCCTCCACAAATTATAACAACATCAAATACAGTGAAAGCAGGGGTTATACTGCGGGGGAGGGACATACAAAGCAACAAAGAAATAATCTTATAAATGTGTTAGAAACAATTGCATGAAAGGAAAAAAAACATTTGAATACATATCTTAGCGTTCATTTCCCTAACATCAACTTATCTGACCTTTTCTGCTTGACTCATACATATACTAGTTATTGCAAATAAGGGAAACCATGGGACCTATGTTTCTTTGGGCCTGGCTTACTTCACTTAATATAATTTTTTCCACGCCTTTCCATTTCCTAACAAATGGGGCAATGTCATTTTTTCTGATGGAGGCATAGAATTCCATTGTGTATATATACCACATTTTCTTGATCCATTCATCTACTGAGGGGCATCTGGGTTGGTTCCATATCTTAGCTATAGTAAATAATGCTGCAATAAACATAGTCGTGCTGGTATCTTTAGTGTGGTCTTGTTTGTGAACATTTGGGTAAATGCCCAAAAGTGGGATTGCTGGGCCATAGGGGAGCTCTATGTGGAGTCTTTTGAGGAACCTCCATACTGCTTTCCAAAGTGGTTGAACAAGTTTACACTCCCACCAATGCAGTAAGGTTCCCTTCTGTCCACATCCCCTCCAGCATCTGTTGTTATTAGAGTTCTTGATTTTAGCCATTCTAACTGGAGTGAGGTGGTATCTCAATGTTGTTTTGATTTGCATTTCTTTTATGGCTAGGGAGGTTGAGTATTTCTTCATGTGTCTATTGGCCATCCTTCCTTCCTCTTCAGAGAAGTTTCTCTTTAAGTCTTTAGCCCACTTATTTATTGGGCAGTTGTTTCTTTGAAGATTTGTTGTTGGGGGATTTAATTTTTTGAGTTCCAGGTATATTTTAGATATGAGACCCTTGTCGGTTGTATGGCTAGTGAAGATCTCCTAATCCGTGGGAAGATCTCCTAATCCGTGGGCTTTCTATTGATCTTGCTAGCTATGTCCTTTGCCATGCAGAACCTCTGAAATTTCATGCAATCCCATTTGTCCAACCTTTCTTTGATTTGTTGTGTTTCTGGGTCTCTATTAAGAAAATTTTGGCCTGTGAAGTTTGGCAGTCTTAAGCAAAGTAGTTGCAACAAACCATAGCATCTTCATAGGATTTTCTTTTCTTTTTTGGGGGGGGAGTCCAGTTGTGGGGCCTGAACACTGGCCTGGACACTGTCCCTCAGCTCTTCAGCTCAAGGCTAGCACTCTACCACTTGAGCCACAGCGTCACTTCTGGCTTTTTTCTTTTTGCTTATGTGGTGCTGAGGAATCTGAACCCAGGGCCTCATGCATGCAAGGCAAGTGCTCTACCACTGAGCCACCTTCCCAGCCCCTCTTTTTATCATAATAAAATATATATAGCATGCATGTTGCTATGCTAATAAAGGTGTGTGTGTGTGTGTGTCCCAATCCACGTGGTGCTATCAGGGCTTGAACTCAGTGCCTAGGAACTGTCCCTGAAATTTTTCCCTCAAGGCTGACATTCTTCCACTTGAGCCACAGTTCCCTTTCTGGCTTTTGGCTGGTTACTTGGAGATTAAGAGTCCCGTGGACTTTACTTCCCTGAGCTGGTTTCAAACCAATATCCTCAGACCTCAGCCTCTGGAGTAGCTAGGATTACTGGCATAACCATTAAAAACAAACAAACTTTTAAGTAGTTTTTCAAAGGAGTTGTCTGGTAACAAAACAATTTAGGAATCCAATATATAGCTTAATCAGTGTCACCCCTTCCAACATTGTCACCCACCCACCCTTTCCAACCCCAGCCCTCACCGCCTCGCTCCAGCATCACCCTTCTGCAGCGCGGTGCTGCCATGAGGTGCATTCGTCCTCTTACGCATCTGAAGGTGGTAACCACGAAATGAATTCCGTTACCTTGCTAGATTGTTCACCAGACTCAGCATCGGTGCCAGGCTCAGCCTGAGGCCCTGGAGAAGCCTCTCCGGGTGCTGTCCGCAGGTGACTGGCCCAGGCTCGGTGCTCCGCCCTCACCTGCGGAACCGAGAGAGAAACCGGTCTTTCCGGATGGAGGCCTGGGACGCAGCCGTCCAGGCTGAGCACCAGGTCCGTGGGGGCGGGGAATGGAAGCTGGTCACCCCAGTTCGCTTTTCCATCAAAATCAGGACCCTCCATCCCAACCAAATTAGAGCATCCCACGATCCCAGAGGGTCCTCGGACATCATCCTGGGAGGGGGGGTGTCTTTCAAGTGACAAAGTCACCCCGGTAAGGTGCCATCCTGCCCGTCCCCCCCTCCCGACACCCCCAAAGTTGCGCAGGAAGAAGCTGCTGATCTTTTAAAAATAACTTTATTAATTTTTTTTTCTTTTCTGGGTCTCCCTTGCTCCAGATCTCAAGGCAGCAGGTGACAGCCCCTCCCCGGCCCTCCCCTCGCCGGCCCTCCCCTGCCCTCCCCTCGGGGCCGCAGCCCTGCCCTCGGCACCGCCCAACCTCCCCCAACCCCCACTCTAGACCCATTTTTTTTTCCTTTCTCCTAACCCTGCAAACAGGAAATAGCTTGAGTCACAATACACCGGAGCGGGCGGCCCGGCCCCTGGCGCCCGCCCATTCCCGGGCAGCCTCTGCGCTCCGCCGGCGACGCGCGCGCCCCAAGCCAGGGCCTGGCTGGGGGACACCCAGTGCGCCGCAGGGCCGCGTCCGCCAGCGCCCGACCCCGCCGCCACCTCCTCCAGGCGAGTACCCCCCCTCCGCAGGGGGATCGGCCACCCCAGGCCGGCCACCTGCCTCGGGGCGTCGCCTCCCGCGCTCCTCCGGTCCCCCTGCTTTTGGTGTCTGTCTCTGATCTGCCAGCCCGCGGGGGTGAGGCGCAGCCGGTCACTGCGCTGGGGTGGGCGTCCCTCCCTCCTTCCCTCCCTCCCTCCCTCCCTCCCTCTGAGCCCCAGCTTCTCTGCGGGTTGCGGGGTCGCCCCCCCTCCCCTTTGGCGCTTTGGTCTCCGCTTCTCCTTCCCCTCCCTGGGGTGGGGGTGAGGTTCTTCTAGGGACCCCCCCCCCAACACTGGGCCAGTCACAGGTGCCCGGCACCTTCTTAACCAAGGGAAAGAACTTTCTCTGCTGGCTGAACTTGGATTGGCCGGATTCTTAGGGGGCTTGGAGCTTCCCTAGGGGACTGGAGCCGGTGTCCCGGATGGATGGATGGATGGATGGATGGATGGATGGATGGATGGATGGATGGATGGGGGGGGTCGCAGGGAGGCCTTGGTTAGATGGGGGCCTAGCCGGGTCTACCCCAAGCCTTGGAGGAGCTCAGAGAGCAGGGATCTGCGCTGGGGCTCAGCAAAGCCTGGAAGGAAAGTGGAAAAATAGATGTGAGTGTGTTTGTGTGTGTGTGTGCATGTGTGTGTGTGTTTGTGTGTGTTTGTGTGTGTGCGTGTGTGTGTGTTTGTGTGTGTGTGGACTTTCTGACCCATTTGCAAGGGATGGACCAAGTTGTTCAGACTGGGTGTTGGCCAGTCTTAGGGAGCTGCGGTACCAACCAAGTTCTTGCGTCTAGAACTCTCTGGCAAAGCCAACTTGGAAACCTTGGTGTTGGAAAGAGGCCACTGAATGCCAGGCATTCCTCGTGCCCGAGGAGGGTGTTTTCCAGACTGTGGAAGCTTGCACCGGGGCCCTCGGTGCCACCCCCAAACCTGGCAAGTCCGTCCTCTGCGGATCCTTCCCTCTCCGCCCCTCTCCTGGGGTGGGCGGGCCCGCTGCGAGGCTGCGCCCCGCCCACCGGTCTCAAAGTTCAGGGCTTGGGCGGTAGGTTAAGTGAAACCCTTTAACAATTCCTTTGAAAGACCAGCTTTCTCCTCTGCATTTCCTGGTGGAGACAGAGTCCTGGATTTTGCCTGGGGCCTTTTGAAAAGCCAGACCTCTAACCCCACCCCAAGGGTTGGGAGGATTGTGCATCACATTTCTATTGGCTTTTATATGGATCTTATTTTAATTAATTAAATTTTGTCATTGTGGGGCTTGAACTCAAGGCCTGGGCACAGCCCTTGAGCTTTTTTTTTTTTTTTTTTTTTTTTTTTGCTCAAGGCTTGCATATTGCCACTTGAGCCACAGCTCCACTTCTGGATTGGGGATAGGTAATTTGAGTTAAGGATCTCAACTGACTGTCTTACCTGGGCTGGCTTTGAATGGTGACACTTAGATCTCGGCCTCCTGAGTAGCTAGGATTATAGGCGTGAGCCACCAGCACCTGGATCTTAATTTTAATGATAGAGACTAACACTTCAGTCACCTGTGCCCCAGCCCTTTGCCCCTCTCCAGATTTGGAAATACAGTTAGCTATGAGCTCAACTGAAAATGTAAAGCAAAAGTAGAACCATGTGGGCAGAATCTCAGTAAACATTTGGGAATGCCTGAGTGGACCAGACACTGTAGTCTCTGATTCTTAGGTGTGATTTCTCCTAATAGAGACAGACCAACTGCACTGTCTCCTTCTGTTCTACAGATTGGATCTATACTACTTTAACTAGAGTTATGCAGGTATCTTGTTTGTTTAATGTTGAAGAGAGGGCTCATGCCTGTATTTCTAGATACTTAGAAGGCTGAGATCTGAGGATTGTGGTTTGAAGCCAGCCCAGGCAGGAAAGTCAGTGAGACTCTTTATCTTCAATGAATCACCCAAAAGCCAGAAGTGGAGCTGTGACTCAAGCTCAAGGACAGTGCCCAGTCCCTGAGTTCAAGCTCAAGTCCCAGGACTGGCAGGTACACACACACACACACACACACACACTATATATATATATATATACACACACATATATTTATATGAGGAACAATAAGATACCAGAAAAAGAGATTTGAAACACTTTTCCAAAATATCTTACCGTGTTTTGTTTCTGCTCTAATGTTAAAATTGAGAGTCATGCTGCAGCGGAAACTGGAGTTCTAAGCCCTACGTCTCAGTTCTTGGGGTTCCATTTGTTAGGTTCCCCCCAACTAGCCTCATAGGCCAAATAAAGAGATAGTAATTGTAAAGAAAAGAGAGATTTAAAAAAAAATTTTTTTTTTTTGGGTCCGGTCATGGGGTCTGAACTCTGGGTCTGGGCGCTGTCCCTCAGCTCTTCAGCTCAAGGCTAGCGCTCTACCACTTGAGCCACAGTGCCACTTCCGGCTTTTTTCTTTTTGCTTATGTGGTGCTGAGGAATGGAACCCAGGGCCTCAGGCATGCAAGGCAAGTGCTCTACCACTGAGCCACCAAGAAAAGAGAGATTTATTACTCCACCTGAGACTTATTTGGGAAAGACAGCACTTCAGCTCATCTTCAGCCATCTTTGGGATATAGGCATGAGCTTTGGGTTTAAATAGGCAAAGAACTGGTAGGGGGAGGGGGATGTATAATTATTAAGTAGTCCTGGTCAAAGTATAGCCTGGTTGATCATTATAGAGAGTTCTAGAGGAGTTGTTGTCTCTGTCATAGCAATTTTTTTGGTCAGGATGAGCAAGTAGTCATTCTTGCCTGGTCAGTTGTTTGCCCTGAGGAGGAATTCTGCTATTTCTATTCTTGACAGAAATTCCCTCAATTCCTCCTTGTAAAGATCTTATCAAGAGGGGTGTCATGCTCCCCAGCTATAATCCTAGCTGATCAGGAGGCTGAGATCTAAGGATCAGGTCAAGGCAGGAAAGTCCTGGAGACACTTATCTCCAATGAACTACCCCAAAGCCAGAAATGGCGCTGTGGCTCAAAGTGGTTGAGCACTATTAGCCTTGAGCACAATAGTTCAGGAATAGCACTCAGGCCCTGAATTCAAGTCTTAAGACTGGGAAAAAACATTCTTATCACTAAGTCCTGTCTTTTTTGGATTCCAAGGTGATTGCAAAATGATTGCTGAGAGAATGGCTTAGAGCAGAGACACAGACAAAATGGAGGCAGCTTTTCTTCTGCTTTTAAATTAATTCTAGGGCCCAAATGAAGAGTCAGTTTTTCCTGGGTGTCATGGGACACACCTGCCATCCCAGCTGTGTCAGGAAGTGTGTATTGTATAGAGGGTTGTGGTCCAGCCTGGTCTGGCCGAAGAACAAGACCCTGTTTCAGAAATAACCAGAGCAAAAAGGCTAGAGGTTTGGCTTAGTGGTGAGTTCCTCCATGGCAAGTGCAAAGCTCTGACTTTAAACTTTAATGCTGCCTAATTGATTGATTGAACAAGAAAAAGCAAAAAATAAAGAGTTGGCTTCTCAGCACAAGCAGAATCTTAGTGCCTGTTACAATGGCATTATTCTTAGTTGTAAAATGTTTAACTTAGAAAAATCTTGCATCTGTTTAAAACAGTTCAGCCGGCTGGAAATGTGGCTTAGTGGTAGCGTGCTTGCCTAGCATGCATGAAGCCCTGGGTTCCATTTCTCAGTACCACATACACAGAAAAAGCTGGAAGTGGCTCATGGTAGAGTGCTAGCTTTGAGCGCAGAGAGACTCAGGGACAGTGCCCAGGCCCTGAGTTCAAGCTTCAGGACTGGCAAATAAAACAAAAACAAAACGACAACAACAAAATCCAGTTCGGCTTATGGTATGAAAATGTAATTTTTCAGTGGGAGCATAGATGTGAATAAAAAGTTGTATTCATCCATTAAGAAATGGTAACCTTTTGCCCTGGCTGGCCTCCACCTGTAATCCTTCCCATCTCTGCCTCCCTAAGCAGCTGGACTACAGGTAGTGAACCGCTGGGCCTGGGTCTCTCTCATTTTGTAGAATAGAAAATTGAGGTTCTTGCTTGAAACCATGGTTCTTTCCTTGGTCTTTCATGAAGAATTACAAGTCCCTGGCCTATTTACTCCTCTTTACCCTAAGAAGCCGTGCATTCATGAACTCTTCACTCAAAGCTTTTTGGATATTAAGTCCTGTAGTAGGTACCAAGGTAAATAAAATGATGAGTCAGAACTGAAGTAAATTCCAAAGGAGCAGCGACTTGAGATCAAAGTGCTTTTTCATGGCACCTGACACCTGAAATGATTCCATTATTCTTGACTGTGGTGATGGTGTAGCTAGCCTAGCTCACAGCAAAAGTCTGGAATGTTTCTCTGACTGAGATGGGTCAGAAAGGTCAGCCCTGTATGTCAACCTGACAGCATTACCTGAGATGCTATATAATAGTATAAAAGAAGCTGATGGCTCACACCTGTAATCCTAGCTACGCAGGAGGCTGAGATCTACTGATTGCAGTTCAAAGCTAGCCTGGGCAGAAAAGTCTGGGAAACTCTTATCTCCAATTAATCATCAAAAAGCCAGAGGTGGAGCTGTGACTCAAGTTGTAGAGTGTCAGAATTGAGTGAAAAAGCTAAAGGACAGCACCAGGTCCTACATTCAAGCACGTGTAACCTCCCTTATACACAAAAGGACACATAGCTGGGCATAGTGATGCACACATGTAATCCTTCCACCCAGGAGGTTGGGAGATGATGCTCACTCATAATCCTGCTATATAGAATAGAAAGTTTCAGATCACCTGAGCTAACTAGTGAGACCCTGCCTCAAAAGTGCTGATGAGGCACAAGATTAGCATGGCAAAACTGCTCTCTACATTCACCAGTGGATAAAGCAGATGCAGCTCATAAACTCAGAGTAGGCCTGCATTGTGAATAATTGCAGAATGGGCAATAATTACTGGCTTCCATGATTATAGAGAGGATTCAAAAAGCCCTTATTTGTAAAAGTGCTCATAAACTCTAACATGATAATAAAAGCTATCATCTCTTATTCACATTTGGGAGGAATTTATTATGCAAAGGAGACAGAAAAAGCCTCACATTTACTTAGCCACATTTTAACTTACTACATACTTTTTTTTTAAATTAACAGAGTGTTTGTAATTCTCTTATAAGCTTTAAACCAATTAACAAAACAAAACAAAAATCAAGCCAGGCACTGGTAGCTCACACCTCTAAGCTTAGCTACTCAGGAGACAGAGCTGAAGATTGAGGTTCATAGCCAGCCCAGGCAGAGAAGTCTGTGGGACTCATATCTTCAGTTAAGCAGAAAGCCAGAAGTGGAGGGATGGCTGAAGTGGTAGAGTACCAGCCTTGAGCAAGTGAGGGTGTAAAACCGAGTTCAAGCCCCAGTACTGGCATTAAAAATATTCAAACAACAACAACAAAAAACAATTTTATTGAGATGCAGTTCACCTACCATACAATTGGCCTATTTATAGTACACAATTCAGTGTGTTTTAGTGTAATTACAATTCTGTAACCATCACCATGGACAACTGTAGAGCCTTTTCATTGCTCTAAAAAGAACAGCACTCTAGGAACTCCTGTAAGCCTCTCTTTCTCTCTATAAGTACTGGGACTTGAACTCAGGGCCTCATGCCTATTGTTCTATTAGTTCAGTATTTCCCTGGGTAATTGGAAGAGAGTCTTGAGGATCTGCTTAGGTTCATTTTGAGCCTCTATCCTTCAGATTCCTAGCCTCCTGAGAAGTTAGGATTACAGGCATGAGCTACAGGTGCCTGGCATCTTCCTACCTTCCTTCCTTCCTTCCTTCCTTCCTTCCTTCCTTCCTTCCTTCCTTCCTTCTTTCCTCCCTCCCTCCCTCCCTTCCTATTTCGCTTCCTATCTCCCTTCCTTTCAATCTCCTTCTTCCTATTTCCCTTCCTTTCCCTTCTCCTCCCCTCCCCTCTCCCCTCCCCTCTCCTCCTCTCCCCTCCCCTCTCCTCCCCTCTCCTCTCCTCTCTCCTCCCTTCCTTTTTTCGTGGTGCTGGGGTTTGAATTCTTGGACTGCGCATGCGTAGCAGGTGCCATACCACTAAGCTACATGGCAGCCTCCACTTTATTCCTTTCACTGTTGACTTGGCATCCATTGTATGTCTCGAACCACATTTTGTTTATTCATTCCTCTACACTTTGCCTACTGTGAACAATGCTGTTATGAATGTTCAGATACACATTTTTATTCTCCTGAGTGCATGGAGAGATGTATGAGTTCTTTCTTTCTTTAGTGTTATTATCAGATCAGTCGGCTGTCTTCCAGAGTAGCTGCACCATTTCACAAGCCTGACAGCCCCACATGCTCCCTGTCACTTCTGCCCGTCCTCATCTGCTTACATTGTTGTCATTTTCTGTCACTTTTATTTGAGCCATGCTTCTTTATGCTTGTCAGCCGGTGTTCTACCACTTGAGCCATGCCTCTAGCCTCGCTTTCTACTGGTTAGTTTGGAGATGGACTCTTGTAGACTTTCTGCCCAATAGGGCTGTGAACCTCCATCCTGTGGATGTCAGCCTTTTGAGTAGTTAGCTTGCCTACAACTTGAGCTAGGAGCTTGCCATAGTGAGGTGGTTTTGTTTGCATCTCTCTAATGGCTAATGATGTTGAACCTTTTTTTCATGTATGTATTCATTTTTACATCATTTCTCTCCCGCTCACTCCCTCTTTCCCTCCCTTCTTCCCTCTCTCCTTGCCTCCCTCCCTGCTCCCTCCCCCTCCTCCTTCCCTCCCCTCCTCTCTCTCTCTCTCTCTCTCTCTCTCTCTCTCTCTCTCTCTCTCTTTTGGCCAGTTCTGGGGCTTGAACTCAGGGTTTAGACTCTGTCCTGGAACTATATTTTATTTTTTTGTTGGTCATGGGGCTTGAACTCTGGGCCTGGGCACTGTCCCCAACCTGTTTTGCTCTGTCACTTGAGCACAGCACCACATCTGGTTTTCTGGTGGTTTATTGGAGTCTCATGGACTTTCCTGCTCAGGATGGCTTTGAATTGTGATCCTCAGAGCTCAGCCTCCTGAGTAGCTAGAATTACAGGCGTGAGCCACCAGTGCCCAGCTGTTGTTTTGTTTTGTTTTTTAAGGAAGGGATCAGGTTCCAGTGGCTCACGCCTGTAATCTTAGCTACTCAGGAGGTTGAGATCTAAGGATCATGCTTTATAGCCAGTCCAGGCAAGAAAGTATGTGAAACTCTTTTTTATCTCCCATTAACTACCAAAAAAGCTGGAAGTGGACCTGGGGGTCCTGTGGTAGAGCCTAGCCTTTCACACAAAAGTTTCAGGGACAGCACCCAGGTCCTGAGTTCAAGCCCCAGAACAGGCAGGGGGAAAAAAAGGAATGTGGAGAAGGGGGAGAGGAGGAGGAGAGAGAGGGAGATAGAGAGAGAAAAGAGACAGAGAGACGAGAGAGGGAGACACTCTTTGAGAATTACTTGAGACAGTGGTGGGCTTTAAAAGTGGTTGTCAAAGCCGGGTGCTGGTGGTTCACACCTCTAACCCTAGCTACTCAGGAGGCTGAGATCTGAGCATCATGGTTCAAAGCCGGGCAGGAAAGTCCATGACACTCTTATCTCCAATAAAACCACTAGAAAACTGGAAGTGGCGCTGTGGCTCACGCGGTAGAGCACTTGCCTTGAGCTGAAGAGCATAGGGACAGCGCCCAAGCCCAGAGTTCAAGCCCCATGACCAACAACAACAACAAAAAAGTGGTTGTCAAATATTAGCATGCATCTCTGCCACCTAAGGGCTGGTTAAAACAGGACCCCAATCCTGGAGTGTCTGAATTAGTAGTTCTGCAAATCTGCATCTCTTAATAGGTCCCACTCAGGGGTTGCTGGTGTGAGAGTCTCTCGTGGACAACCAAAGGTTTGGAGGTGCTTGTGAGTAGCATTGGAGGCCGTGAGGATGGGTGAGGAGAGGAGGGATAAAGGGAGGGAGTTAGACTCCTGGCAGATAAGTGCTTGGTAGAGCCCAGGGTACCACCCCAAGCGTGTGTGTGTGTGTGTGTGTGTGTGTGTGTGTGTGTGTGTGTGTGTGTGTGTGTGTGTGTGTGTGTCTGTGTGTGTGTCTGTGTGTGTGTCTGTGTGTGTGTGTGTAGAGGGACAGACAGGTGCTGAGGTCCACATGCAGTGATCCTTTAAGGGGGGTTCAGGGAGGAAGGACATGAGCATCCATCCAAGGAGGACGGGCAGGGGCAAGGCAATGTGCAGGAGCCCAGGACATCAAAGGTCCACCAGCTTCCACACAAAGATTCAGGACAGTGAGGATCTGTGGGGGCTTGGCTGGGGGTGGGGCACAAAGCTACCAGCAGGTGGTAGGTGTTGCAGCCCTCCTGGAAGGCTGTGTTTCTGGTAGCCAGCTGGTTGGTTCAGGAGCACAGGCTCAAGTGTAGATGGTCCTCCATTTGCTGAGGGACCCTTTAGGCCCTTCAGGCCGTAGTCACGTGGCTCATGACTGCCTCCTCCCTCTTGCCTGTCAGATCCAGTCCAGAACCAAGCTGAATTCTACAAGACAGATACTCCTTTATCTGCATGGTGACTAAAACTGACCTCCTTTCTGCGGTTGTCTGCTCAGCTTAATACCTTTAAAGACGTGTGCAACTGGCACCTGTTCTTCTTAGCATAACTGGATATAAGCTGATTTTGAGTGGGTGCTGACGTCTGGGAATGCTTTTGACAATCCACATGGTGAAGGTCAGGTTTGCTATATAGAAAAGAATTCAAAAGGGCAGCAATAGCTGGGTGCTGGTGGCCCACACCTGTAATCCTAAGTACACACTGCAGTTCAAAGCCAGTCCAGGGGCTGGGAAGTTGGCTCAGTGGTAGAGTGCTTGCCTTGCATGCATGAAGCCCTGGGTTCAATTCCTTAGCATCACATCAGCAGAAAAAAGTCAGAAGTGGTGTTGTGGCTCAAGTGGTAGAGTGCTAGCCTTGAGCTGAAGAGCTGAGGGACAGCACTCAGGCCCAGAGTTCAGGCCCCAGAACCAACCAAAAAAAAAAGAAAAAAAAAGCCAGCCCAGACAGAAAGTTTGAGACTTTTGTTTCCAATTAACTACCAGAAAACCAAGAGTGGTTCTGTGGTTCAAAGTGGTAGAGTGTTAGCCTTGAGCAAAAGAGCTCAAGGACAGCACCGTGGCCCCGAGTTCAAGCCCCACTACTGACCAAAAAATGACAGCAGAAAGTGAGTGATTTTTCCCCTTTCTGCAGCGTTTGTCGTCCAGAAACCCGTGTCCTATTTACCTCGCGTTTTCAAGGAAGCCTCCTTGCTTCTGAAGATGGAAGGCATCTCTAGAATAAAAAAGAGGCCCAAGCCTTGTCCCCAAGCTATTCTCTCTCCATCCGGGTGCCTGTTGTTAGCAGGAAGATCATCCCTTAGTGTCTGTGATTTAAGTAGCTGTCTACTTGAGGCCTTCCAGTTCACCCTGCAGAGCACTCAGCCATTTGCACACAGTAAGGTTCCTGATGTCCCTGTGGGCTCTGGTTCATGGGCAGGACTGGACAGAAAGGAGATCACCACATGCTTCTGTGGTGAGGCAGTGTTCTTGGAGGCCTCCAGACCCGTGCCAGGGTTTGGAAATTTGCCAGGAGGTCTCTCAGGACCAAGCGCGTGATGGTACTCAGGGTTCATTTATTATGGTACAAAGACTCAGCATAATCATCAAACGGAAAATGTGTATAAGATGAAGTACAGGGAAATGAGCCCCCCCCCCCCCCCCGAGTCACTGAGGCCACACTTAAGTCTGAGTAGCTGGTATTACAGGCATGTGTGACTGTACTTGTTTTTTTAAGGACTGTCTTTATAAGGAGTGTTTTCAAAGGGTAGTAAGAGCACTACAGAGCGTTGTACTTTTTTATTTGTACAGGTAGGAATGAGAATGTGAGGTAGGGTGATGGTAGGAACCCCTGAACTTGGGGGGAGGGGGTCTGTCTGTGCCATCTCAGGATTAGGAGATGCAGAAATAAACTGGAGATTTGTACTTTGACCTTGGTTTTGGTATGGTAGCCAGGATTTCTCACTACAAAGACAGGTAAGGGCTGGGATCTCAGTTTCCTGAGTAGCTAGGATTACAGGCATGAGCTGGGCTGTGCTTTTTTTTTTTTTTTTTTTTTTTTTTTGGGTCTCGTGGGGCCTGAACTCCTGGCCTGGGCGCTGTCCCTTAGCTCTTCAGCTCAAGGCAAGCGCTCTACCACTTGAGCCACAACATCACTTCTGGCTTTTTCTGTTTATGTGGTTCTGAGGAATCGAACCCAGGGCCTCATGCATGCAAGGCAAGCTCTCTACCACTGAGCCACCTTCTCATCCCCTGCATTCATTCGAACATGCATTTATCAATCCTATGCTCTCAGGCATGGTTGCCAAGTGCCAGGAAAACAGAGGAGCAGGCAAAGTCTCTGGCCTCTGAGACCCATGTTCTAGACTGAGATAAGCAGGACTGAAGTTCATGAAGAGGCTACCCCGAGGACTCCAGGGGGCTCCCAAGGCTTAGGGGATGTCAGAAGGCATGCACTTGGTAATCAGACCAACCTGGATAAGAGTCACATCTCCACAGTTGTTATCTGTGTGACTGCCTGAGTTTCTTCATCTAAAAGTAGGGAAGAGTCATAGCTGCCCCTCAAGGCTGCTGTCAGAAGGAAACCATGTTTATAGAGCCTTATCTCAGGGGCTGGTGGGAAAATGTCCACTAACTAGTGCTTTGGTGATGTCTAGCCAAGGGGAAGGGTGTGTGACCTAGTCAGAAGACTAGCCCTGGTTCACAGGTGCGCCCTAAGCCCTCTCCTCTCCTAAGTAAGCCCAGGCAGAACTCTCTTACTGTTCTACTTCTTTTGGGGCTCCCTGTGTAGCTTAGTCTGGCCTCCAACTCATAACCCTTCTGTCTCCTATTATAAATATGTTCTCTTAAGAACCACTGGAGTTCACAATGATAGATGGGAAAGTAAAGAGTTGTCTCAGCTCGGCAAAATCTACTTCTGCAAAAATCTGGCAAGCAAGCACACAGAGCAGGCAGGCTCTGTCCCTAATGCAGCAGGCCACGCCCCTCTGCTCGGATTGGTTGAACTAAGGTTCACAATCTTCTCACGATTGGCTAGTTTGGATAGGGGGAAATAGATTTAAGTAAGGTGACTTTGATATAAGCTGAACTGAACACAAGTAATCTCAAAATAGACCCGCAGCCTCTGCTTTGTCTTGAACTATCTGAGGTGTAAACCAGTTTAAAACAAAACCTTACGTTCCAAAAATCTTTTCTTATCCCAAAGTAGTTCCTCTTTTCCTTAACAAGAGCCTAGCCACCCTGCCAAAGCAGGGATTTTTAAGCAACACAACTTGATAGAAAAGACAGTTTTTCTCAAATTCAGCCTAGGTCTTATTCTCCTACTTCTTGAAGATGCTTGTCTCTCTGCTTACGATTTATTTTTTTTTCCAATCGAAAGAATACTCATTTGTATACAATTGTTATGACCCATCTCTTCAGGGTATGATGGTAAACACCTATAATCTCTACTCTAGGGAGGCTGGGCAGGATTGGAAATTAGAAATCAGCCTGGGTACACAGACCCAGTCTCACATTTGAAAACAAAAACCCCCAAAACAAACCAAAGGCCTAATCTCAAGTGATCCTTCTATGAAGGCCACTTCCCTTAGACCAATTTGCCTTTCCTTTGTCCCCCTGGCCACTTGTGTCTGTCCTGCAGCATGCTGGATTACAGCTCCACAGAACTGCATTGTGCCCAGTGACACTTTTTATGTTTTAACTTTTTTGGTCCCAGTAGGGACCAGGGTTTGAACTCAGAGCCCAGATACTGTCCCTTAGCTTTTTCACTCATCTGGTGCTATACCATTTGACTCATATCTCTACTTCTGACTTTTTGCCAGTTAATTGGAGAGAAAAGAGTCTCAGGAACTTTTTTTTCAAACCTCAATCCTCAGAACTCAGCCTCCTGAGGAGCTAGAATTAATTACAGGCATGATCCACCAAAGTCCAACTACCCAGTGACTCTTGAGGGTGGGGATTATTGGAGTGTCCAATGTCTGAGTGACCGCAGCTCAGAGGTTGTTGGAGCGAATGAATATGGAAGACCTTGGGCTAGGAAACCCAGAATGTATGGATTCCATGTCAGCCAAGAAGTCTCCACTCTCAGATTGCCCTATGGTTTAGAGGAGGAGACAGGTAATAGACAAATAATTACACATCACTAAGAGACTGAGGAGATGAGAGGAAAACAGTGGAGCCCAGCTGTGGTAAGAGAGAGGATCAGGGAGCAGAGAGGCTCCAAAGTAACTCCCAGACATTGTAGGGCAATTATCTGAGCTGTGGGTGGTGGTGGTGGAGGCTGGAAAGACTGGTCAGGCTTAATCTGGCAGGAAAGCCAGAAGAGCCTTAAGTCCTCAGAATGGGGAATAGGGGACTAAGGTTGCCCACATCTCAGTCTCCCCCAGGGGCATGACTGAGAGGAAGTCTAGATGGACACTTTGATGGGCAAAATGGCCCTCCTAGGAGCAATGCACACTGGTGTCAAGGAACCCAGGGCCGACAAAGCACGCAGTGCCAGTGAACTGAAAGACCTGCTTGAGCTGGATCCAGGGCTGTGCCTTCGTTAGCTTCCACTGCCATTACAAAGTGGTCCGCACTAGGTGGTTAAATAACAGACGAAAGAGTTTTGACTTCTGGAGGTTGGAAGTTCCCTCCACTCAGGCCCAGCCTGGTTGGGCTCTTGGTGAAGGCCCACTTCCTGGCTTGCAGATACCTGGCCTTCCTACTAATGTCCCCACTCCACATGGCCTTTCCTTGGTAAGATTGACATCTTTCTTTTTTTCTTTTTTTGTCGGTCGTGGGGCTTGAACTCTGGGCCTGGGCGCTGTCCCTCAGCTCTTCAGCTCAAGGCGAGCGCTCTACCACTTGAGCTACAGCGCCACTTCCGGTTTTCTGGTGGTTTATTGGAGATAGGAGTCTCACGGTCTCTCCTGCCCGGGCTGGCTTTGAACCGCGATCCTCAGATCTCAGCCTCCTGAGTAGCTAGGATTACAGGCGTGAGCCACCAGCGCCCGGCTTGACATCTTTCTTTCTCTCTTTTTTCAAAAGATCACTAATTCTATCTCGAGGCCTCTATCCTTGTAATCTCATCTAAACTAATCACCTCTGCAGTTTTCTTTCTCTTTCTCCTTCCTTCCTTCCTTCCTTCCTTCCTTCCTTCCTTCCTTCCTTCCTTCCTTCCTTCCTTCCTTCCTTCCTTTTTCCTTCCTTCCTTCCTTTTTCCTTCCTTCCTTTCTTCTTGTCCTGGGGCTTGAACTCAGAGCCTGAGTGCTATCCCTGAGCTTTTCAGCTCAAGGCTAGTGCTATAACACTTTGAGCCACAGCACTTCTGGTTTTCTGGTAGTTAATTGGAGATGATTCTCACAGTCTTTTTTTTTTGGTAGGTTATGGGGCTTGAACTCTGGGCCTGGGCACTGTCCCTCAGCTCTTCAGCTGAAGGCTAGCACTCTACCACTTGAGCTACAGTACCACTTCTGGTTTTCTGAGTGGTTTATTGGAGACAAGAGTCTCACGGTCTTTCCTGCCCAGGCTGGCTTGGAACCACTATCCTCAGGTCTCAGGCCCCTGAGTAGCTGGGATTACAGTCATGAGCCACTGGCACCTGATACCTCTGCAGAGTTCTACCTCCAAATACCATCATATTGGGGGTTACAGTTTCAAAAAACATTTAATCTTTCTACAACCAATCCAATAATTATCTTCTGGGTAAATAATAGTGGCTAGCACTTGAATATAGCCCTTTGGTTGGACCAGACCTATGCACTTTGCTTTATGTTCACTAAATTAATCCTCCTATGAGATAACTTCCCATTTACAGTTATGGAAAGCCAGGCCCTGGAGAGTTTCAAAGGTTGTCCAGGGTTATCACACAGCTAATTATATGTGAAGCTGGAAATTGAACTCTGCTTTTCTGGTCTTAAGCATATAGGATCTGAACCATTATTATATTAACCATTATATCCGTGTGTGTGTGTGTGTGTGTGTGTGTGTGTGTGTGTGTGTGTGTGTGTGTGTGTGTGTGTGTGTGTGTGTGTGTGTGTGTACACATGTACACATAATAAACTTGAACTTAGGGCCTGGACACTGTCCTTTAGTTTTTTGGGTTTTTTTTCCCTCAAGGCTGGTACTCTACCTCTTGAGTCATACCTCTACTTCTGGCTTTTTTGGTGGTTAATTGGAGATAAGAGTCTCACAGGCATTTCTGCCTAGGCTGGCTTTGAACCACAATTCTCAGATCTCAGCCTCCTGAGAGTAGCTAGGATTACAGGTAAGAGTCGCCAGATCCGGGTCTTTAACTTGTTGAAGGAAGTAGCTGTGGCAGAAAATTGAAAGTTCATTAGTGCTCATAGTTCTTCTTATCAGTCAAAAAGTGTTTTGGGGGCTGGGAAGGTGACTCAGTGGTAGAGTGGGTGCCTTGCATGCATGAGGCCCTGGGTTCGATTCCTCAGTACTACATAAGCAGAAAAAGCCAGAAGTGGTACTGTGGCTCAAGTGGTAGAGCGCTAGTCTTGAGCTGATGAGCTGAGGGACAGTGCCAGGCCTAGAGTTCAGGCCCCACAACCAACAACAACTTTCGTTGTTGTTGTCTTGTGCACCTTCGGAATCAGAGGTAGTTAATTCTGAGTTGAGAGTCCATACTCCTTGAATAAGATGCTTTCCTATGGAAGCAATCGCATGAACTTTTATAGTCACAGAACAAAAGGAAGTTATAGATTGATGCATTTACCAAATACATTGACTGGGGTTATGGCAGAGCAGGGAAGTTCTTCCGTGTGTTATGGACTTTAATTCTTAATATGAGGATTGGTGTACTAGGCACTAGTGGCTCATGCCTATAATCCTACTCAGGAGGCTGAGATCTGAAGATTCCGGTTCAAAGCCAGCCCAGGCAGGAAAGTCTGAGAGACTCTTATCTCCAATTAACCACCAGAAAACCAAAAGTGGAGCTGTGGCTCAAAGTGGTAGAGTGCTAGCCTTGAGCAAAAAGGTTAAAGTACAGTGCCCAGGCTCTGAGTTCAAGCCCCATGACTGACAAAAATTTAAAAAAGTAAAAGATGCATGTTATGCCCAGGTTGCAGGACCCCCACCAAGAAGACCACTGAGAGTCAGACTTTACAGCTGTTTTAAGGTTTTATTTAGATGGGCTGCAGCTAGGGCCTGGTCCTACACTCCAACACAGCAGAGCCTAAGAGGAGAGCCCCGAGCTAAGGATTTGCAGGGCTTATAAAGGCACACAACCAGGTGTTTTAGCACCACGTGTTGCTCTGCTCTGAAACAAGCAACAAATGGTCACTGCCTCAAGTACTTTAACCCTTCAATACGGACCTGCTAAGCTGAGGAACACAGTCCTGATGTTTTACCCTGTAGTTACAGGAGTCGGACAGAGATTGCTAGTAAATAGCTATTAAAAGGAATTGAATTGGTTATAGGCTTGCTGGCATCTTGTTAAGGTAATGGTTATTTGTTCTAGTGCTAGGAATGGTACCCAAAGCTTCCGCCAGGCTAGTATTCTATCAACCAAAGCCCCAGGCTAACCATTTAAATCCAATAGTGAATACATCTAAGGATGATTTTTTAAAGAGACTTTAGTTTGGTCTGAACTAGGGCTATACAAACCATAATTAATTGGCTTTAACTTTTTTTTTTCTTCCTGCCTGCACTGGTGTTTGAACTCAGAGCCTTCCCTGAACTCTACCACTTGTGCCATGCCTTCAGCCTGGCTTTTGCTGGTTAATTGGATATAAAATCAAACTTTTCTGCCTAGGATGTCTTCGAACCTCGAGCCTCTGGATCTTATCTTCCTGAGATTCTTACAGTCATGATCCTAGCTGGGTATCACTTTTAAGTTGTTGATAATTCTTAAGCATTTTTGTAGTCTGCTCATTCTCTCTCTCTCTCTCCCTCCCCCTCTCCCCCCTCCCCCATCATTATGGGGCTTGAACTCACCTGGCACTGTCCCTGAGCTTTTTTTGCTTACGGCTAGTGCTCTAGTACTTGGAGCCACAGTGCTACTTCCGGTTTTCTGGTGGTTAATTGGGCATAACAATCTCACATGGACTTTTCTGCCTAGATTGGCTTCAAACCATGATCCTCAGATCTCAGCCTCCTGAGTAGCTAGGATTACAAGTGAGAGCCACCAACACCCGGCATGATCTGTGTTTTTTTGTTTGTTTAAAATTTATTGTAAAGGTGATGTGCAGAGGGGTTACAGTTATGTAAGTGTCCACCTCCTCCCTCATTTTCTCCCAGTTTTCCCCTCCTGACACCCTGGCCCCCAAGCTGTATAGTCCATTTCCATCCTAGTGTCAGTATCACTGCTGAATTAGTTCATTCTCTGTACCACCATTTCTATGCTTCCCCTTCCCCTCCTCAAATCAAATCAGATAAACTACATACAAAACAAAAGGTACAGAAATCAAAAACAGTGACAAAAGGAGAAAGACAGAAAGAAAAAAAAACACAAAAAGTGCTTGTATTTTTTATGTTCAATTTTGATCTTCTGGAAAGAGAACTTGAGCATTTTGATTTCAAAGCTTTTTTTTTTTTTAATTGTTCCAGTACTGGGGCTCGAACTCAGGATTGCATGGCTTTTTTTTTTTTTTTAAATGATGGCTGGTGTTCTACCACTTCAGGCACTTGTCCACTTCTAGCTTTTTGCTAGCTAATTGGAGATAAGAGTCTCATGGATTTGTCTGCTTAGGTTATGAATCACAAGTATCAGGTGTCAATCAACCTCTGATTTTCTAGGAGTACAGGTACATGGCACTACACGTACTAGCTATAAGATTTTGAATCAATGGTTGTAGATGTAAAGAATTTCTAGAACCCAAAAGGAATTCATGAACTAAATGTATATTACTAAACAATTTCTGACATTATAGAGAAAGTGTCATTAGAACTACATATCTGAAAGTGGTATTTTGGCTAGATTTTTTTCCCATGTAAATTATAAAAGAATTCATAGAAACAGGACAATTTGAGAAATGAGTAAAAGACAAATTCTTTGTAATATTTGCTGAAGCAACAATTACTTTCCTAACAAAAGACCCAAGTTTAATGTTACATGAGATTCACATAGACAGGAATCATTGAGAAAGAGCTGTATGCTGAATGTAAGGATGAAAAATTTGAATAGAGGGGCTGGGGATTTCGCTCAGTGGAAGAATGTTTGCTTCAAGGCCTCAGCTCTAAGAATTGCAATAGCAAATGAAACTTTCAAACATGCCTTACTTTATAGATGTATTGTGTCACTTTCGTTGCAGTAAAACAGCCTCCTACGAGTAACAAGTTTAGCTGGATTTTTCTTGTGCTTACTCAGGCTTAATTTCTTATTTGAGGGGTTTATATAGTAATTTTTATAATGTGTCATTAGTAACACAGTTTGGTAGAACAAAGACTGTTGTGTGAGTATAATTACATCTTCCTGGATGATTTAATGAAGGCTGTATTAGACCATTTTTCAGGGGTGGCAGCTGGACCCAACCAACTTCAAATTCAGCCTATAAAAGAATTCTTGTAACTAACTGGTACTAATTGTTTGTCCAACAATCAGTGGGAGTAGTATTCATGCATACTATGGAAATGAACTATTCGGAGATGAAATGCTCTATGCCTTGTTTTTCATTTTCTTGTGGCCAGATTAGATGGATTATATAATCAAGCAAAGTGAGGTGACAGCTCTTAATCTTCTGGTGGTGTTAGTGGTTTTAGAAAACTTAACCTTTCAGTTAGGCAATTCTAGCTACTTAGGAGGCTGAGACCTAGAGAATCCCCATTCAAAGCTAGCCTGGGCAGAAAAGTCCGAAAGACTCTTATCTCCAAAATAAATAGCTAAAAGCTGTTCTGGAGGCATAGATCAGGTGGTAGGGGACAAGTCAAGTATGAGGCTCTGAGTTTGAACCCTTGAGTTCATGCCCAGTAAATGTAAAAAATCTATAGCTTTTTTATATACCATGATGAGCAGATGGAGAAGGTATATTTTAAAAAGCTGTAGATGTTTGCATTTATAAAACCTCCAACATTGCTATTTTTGGGGTTCCATGTGATTTTTTAAAAATTGTTTTCTCCATCCCTTAGAGATCAACTTTGGCAGTATGGTAGTAATTCTGCCCATCTATGAGCCTAAGAGTCTTTGCACCTCCCAGTGTTTTCTTCAATTTCTTTATTTTTTTGTGCCAGTCCTAGAATAGAACTTGGGCTCTGGAAGGCTAGCACTCTACCAGTTGAACCACAGATCCACTGCTAGCATTTTTGAAACTTTTAGTGAAGATTAAGAGTCTCATGGACTTTCCTGCCCAAGATGGCTTCAAACTGTGATTCTCAGATCTCATGAGCCACTAGTGCCTGGCTTCTTCAATTTCTTTTCAGAAGTTTTATTGTTTTCACTGTAGAAGTCCTTTGCCTCCTTGGTTAAGTGCTTTCCTAGGAGTTTTATTATCCAGCTACTGTGGAAGGCAGTTTGGAGAATCTTCGGACAACTAAAACTAGAAGACCCAGCAATACCCCTCTTAGGGCATATATCCAGAAGATTACAAGTCAGAATACAACAAGAATATTTGCACAGTTCATGGAGGCACTATTTCCAGTAGCTAAGTTATAGAAAAAATTTAGGGTCTCTACAATGGATAAATGGATCAAGAAAATGTGATATATATATATATATATATATACACACACACACACATACATATATATCTATGTAATAATGTGTATCACATATATGTATATACAAATATATATGTAATCATATATATAAATGTGATATGTGATATACAAATGATATATATGTTTATGTATAGTGTCTCATACACAAAAGCATCTACCTTTTTAAAAACTGAGAGAACAAAAGGGAAATAGTTTAGTGTTTTCCTACTGAATCCCAAGGACTATTGATATGTTCAACTATTTTGGAGACCACTGATTTAGGTCATTTAGGCTGGAGGCAGGAAAGTTGGAGAGAGACAAAGCACTTGAGAGAAAGCTATTGAAGGAAGTCATCTGTAGAAGTAGAGTTCAAGATTTTTGAGTGATCAAGAGGTTGGACCACTCATTTGGGATAGCGATGCCAATCCCAATTGCTACACAACATCTCCATCTCTGTTCTACTTCCCTTTTGTATATGAGTTTGTTCAGACAAGGAGCATCATAATTCTTATATATTGCCATAGTTTGTCAAATAGAAAAAAAATGGCTTGGAGAAATTGTTGAGGGAGGAGGTACAAGTCAACATTCTCTCAGAGTGACAGAGCACCAAGTAAAATTAAACTTTAGAAAAGTCAGGGGGCTGGGAAGTGGCTCAGTGGTAGAGCGCTTGCCTTGTATGCCTGAGGCCCTGGGTTCGATTCCTCAGTACCACATAAGCAAAAAGAAAAAAGCCAGAAGTGGCGCTGTGGCTCAAGTGGTAGAGCGCTAGCCTTGAGCTGAAGAGCTGAGGGACAGCGCTCAGGCCCAGAGTTCAGGCCCCACGACCGGACCCTCCCCCCCAAAAAAAAAGAAAAGAAAAGTCAGTTTATTGGCTTTTGTAGCTGGGATCTTCTGTGATGACAGGTGTATAGACATTGCTAACCTCAGGAGCACGGAGGATGTCAGGCCATTTCTCTAGGTGCTGTTTCCTTAAATACTTAGTGATGAGCCCCCTCCATGTGGCAGGGTGCATGACTGCCAAGAGTCCCCAGCTCCCTATCGGCTCTGGTTACTAACGCCAACCAGAAGAGGACAGTCTTCTTCTAGTGTCGTGTATTCGTTCCATAGAAGTCTGGGTTAGGTACCACGATCCATCATTGTGACCACCATGAAGGAAGTCCACATTTTCCATGCTGATAGATCCTTGAATTTTCCCTGGGAATATGTTTACGGAAAGATTCTGGAGCCAGGCACAAGTGGCTCATGTTTAAAATCCTGGCTACTTAAGGAGACTGAGATCTGAGGATCACAGTTTAAGGCCAGCCCAAGTTGGAAAGTTCGTGAGACTCTTATTTCTAATTAAGCACCAAAAATTTGGTAGAAGAGCTATAGCTCAAGTGATAGAGTTCTAAGCCTTCAGCAGAAAAAGCTAAATGATAGCACCCACGCCCTGAGTTCAAATCCTAGTATCATTGCACACACACACACACACACACACACACACACACACTCCCTCTCTCTCTCTCTCTCTCTCTCTCTCTCTCTCTCTCTCTCTCTCTCTCATCCATTTGGCTTTTGTATTTTTTAAAAAATTTTTCTTGTCAAGGTGATGTACAGAGGCATATGTAAGGTACTGAGTACATTTCTTGTCAAACTTGTTACCCCTTTCCTAGGTATTGTTTAAACTGCATTAAAACCCATAATTGTTGGAAGTGGAGCTGTGGCTCAAGTGTACTAGTCTTAAGCAAAAAAAAAAAAAAAAACTCAGGGACAGTGCCCAGCCCTGAGTTCAAGTCCCAGAACTAGCACCAAAAAAAAAGGAAAAAAAAAAAGATAAGAAAACCCAGAATTGTTTCTGAACTAATTAATATGTTCTTTGCTATTGACTCAAGCAAGAAGTTTATTATAGCAGTCCAAAATACAGCTGTAAAGACAATAATCGTAATGAAATTCCCATTTGTCAAGGCACAGCCTTTTAGAGAGGGATTTGCAGAAAGAGCAAATCTCCGAGCAAATCTGTTTCTGATTTTAGTCCATCCAGCCGCAAGCAGGCTTTTTGAGCAATTATTATCAGACCTTGAGATAAATCACTCTGTGCGCCATTAATACATGAAGGATTAGTTGGCCTCCAAGATTTATGGGCAGATTAATTGGGGAGTGTACATTAGATAGCTGTGTTTAAAACCGCCGTCATCTGCGGATCATTAGTGCTTTATTCAGAGTTATTTAGCCTCACAGTCTAATAACATTCTTCCTGGTTTGGCTTCTTCCCACCTTAGCCGGACTGGCTGTGTTGGATAGGTCTAGCTAGGCATATACAGAGCACCCAAAGGAGCAGCGGCTTCTGGCTGAACAGGGACCAAAATTGACAAGAATTTGTCCTGAGAGGCAGGATGAGGTACAAGAAATACATATCAATTCTGGAAGCAGCGGTGGGAATCACCCCACTTAACAAAAGGGAACTTCTACCAGAGAGCAGAAGACACGTGAACCTTTGGCAGCAGCCTGGGTAAGCAGAGACAGCTGGAAGTGTACATACAAATATATGTGCATGTATGCTTATATATGCATACATATCATGCATGTATATCATAGAAGTGATATATATTTAAATGTTGAAATATGTAATATATATTGATGTACTGATAATATATGTGATGCAATGATAATATATAATATAATGGATAAGGATATATATTAAAATATAGGTTTTATATAATTGACATACTAAAATATATATTTCTTTGCTATAGAGAAAAGAAACGGCATATATCTATGTGTAAACACACATATCTATGTATGTATACATTTTTTGGCTATTTGGGGGCCCAGTGTAAATAAAAATGCCATTTCTTCATTTTTTTTTTTTAAAGTGAGAACATTACTAACTTGTTTGTATCAAAGAACTAGCATTGATTCATGAAAGAAGATTCAGAAAACCGGAATCAAATACAGTGAACGCAGGGGTTATACCAAATAGAAGTTACATCACCCAGAAGTTAAATCATATTCCTGTGGAAATTACCACAATCACTAAAGTCAGTGGTTCTCAGTGGAAGTGTGCATGGGAAGTTCCTCTTCCCTCCTGAGGGCCTGTGGCAGTATCTTGGGGGCATTTGGGGTGGTTAGGACTCAAGGCTGCTCCTAGTATCAAGTGTGTAGAAGCCAGGAAATCTGCACAATGACCTGCCATTTGCAACACAGCCTGTGGCGGCAGAATGATCTAACCAAATTATCACCAGTACTGAAGGGGAGACATTAGATTCCCAGCTGGCAAAAGTTACTTTTTATTAGAAATAATTATTTATTTCTTTGGTAGGTTGGGGGGGATATAATGGAATTCTGAGTCATTATTATTATGGGATTATTACCAATTTGTGTGTGTGTGTATGTGTGTGTGTGTGTGTGTGTCTGCCTGTCTGTCTTAGAGCTTGAACTCAGGGCCTGGACATTGTCCTTGAGCTTTTGTGCTCAAGGCTGGCACTCTACCACTTGAACCACAGCTCTACTTCCAGATTTTTGATATTTAATTGGCGATAAGAATCTCAGGCTGGGCGCTGGTGGCTCATACCTGTAATCCTAACTACTTAGGAGGCTGAGATCTGGGCAGGAAAGTCTGTGAGTTGTTTTTTTTTTTTTTGGGGGGGGGGGTCCAGTCATGGGGCCTGAACTCTGGGCCTGGGCACTGTCCCTCAGCTCCTCAGCTCAAGGCTAGCCCTCTACCACTTGAGCCACAGCACTACTTCTGGCTTTTTTTCTTTTTGCTTATGTGGTGCTGAGGAATGGAACCCAGGGCCTCAGGCATGCAAGGCAAGCGCTCTACCACTGAGCCACCTTCCCAGCCCCTCTGTGAGATTCTTATCTTCAATAAACCACCAGAAAACCAGAAGTGGTACTGTGGCTCAAGTGGTAGAATGCTAGCCTTGAGCTGAAGAGCTGAGGGACAGCGTCCAGGCCCAGAGTTCAAGCCCCATGACCAACAAAAAAAAAAAAAAAAGAATGTCAGGGACTTTCCTCTCTGGGCTGGCTTTGAACTTGATCCTTAGACTTTAGCCTTCAGAGTAACTAAGATTACAGGCATGAACCATTGGTGCCTGGCCTTTGAGACATATTTTATCCTTCAGTAATATGCTTCTAGTAAACTCTTCTTTCTAGGTATGCTAAGAAGGTTTACTTCCTGCAGACACCTGTTTATTTCATTCATCAGTTTTACATCTTGGGAAATCACCTGACATATTATTAAATCATGGTTAAAATGAAGGTTCTGGTTTGGTGCTGGTGGCTCATGCCTATAAGCCCAGCTACTCAGGAGACTGAGATCTGAGGATCAAGGTTCAAAGCCATCCTGGGCAGGAAAGGCCCGACATTTTTCACTGCCAATTAACCATTAGGAAACTGGAAGTGGAGCTGTGGTTCAAAGCCATAGTGTACTAGCCTTGAGCAAAAGAGCTTAGGGACAGCTCCCAGGCCCTGAGCTCAAGCCCCATTACACACACACACACACACACACACACACACAATGCATGTTCTGATTCTGAGGGTTTTGGTGGGACTTGAGGGTCTGCATATCTAACAAGCTTTCAAGTACTGAGTCTTCCTGGGTGAAGTGGGTGGTCTAGTCTATGGACCACACAGGGAGAAGCAGGCATCCAGAGATACATGCGTGCTCAGTTACAGCCTGCTTACTGTCTCTGTGATCTTGGCTGTGTTAAAGGTCTCAGTGGGAGGAAGGTAGGGAGTCCTGTGGAGGGAAAGCTTTGCATGAACATTCATGCAAAGATTAGAGATTTCTGTTGGGCTAGTTAATTAAATGTTGTCTGACAGCTATAACATACATCAGGAGCTGATCTTTTGTGTTGTAAAATATAATTGAGAGTCAGGCATAATCTGGTATTTAAAACCTCAAGGAATTCATTCCCTTCTCCCTGGCCTCCTTTAGTCTGTTTTCTTGTTGTCTGGAAGGATAGTTGTGAGTGGGCGGGTTTTGAAGAGTGCATAGTCACTTGATTTGCTAAGCAACAATGGGCTCTGTGTGCCAAGTTCACTGCCCAGAAGTTGGGAGACCTAGACACATGCCTATTAACCACATTGCTCAACTGGGGTCCCTACTCAGCAAATCCCCTCCAGGGTCTATTCGATTTCAATATAGCCCTAAATGAAGAAAGGAAGCAAAAAAAGTAATTGACACTACAACATAGAAGCACTGAGCACCAGGTGATTTTCCTTCCTTCCTTCCTTCCTCTCTTTCTGTCTGTCTGTCTCTCTTTCTCTGTACTGGTATTTGAACACAGCTTCATGATGGCTAGACAAGAACTCTACCACCAATTTTCCCATTCAAATTTCAATTCTAACTCATGTTACCTGGCAAGCATTTGACATATCTGTCAAAACTATTGAAACTGATTGTACTTGTTTCTACCAAGCTTTTTTTTCCCCATTATCTTTTCATAATTTAGACAATATATGGTTAATAGAAGTGGATTTTAGACACGACTGACCATTACTGGTAGGTCTAACACATGTCCAAAACCCTTGGAATATTACAAAAAGGAAGGTTAAAGCCAGGATGTCTTAGAAATGCAAACAAACAAGCAAAGAAAACAACTCCCAAACTGACTGAGTTAAAAAGCAAACCATTTTCATAAAAGAAAGAAATTCTCTGGCGCTGATTCCTGTAGAGAAGAATTCCATATTCAGGTCAAAAGCGTAACAAGCCCATCTTGATTTGCTAGTCATTTATTTATCTTTGCAAGTAATAATAGAAACCGTGTGGGCTGGGCTCTAATCCGACTCTTGCTTTGTAGGGCGTCCAGATGGCCCAGGTTTAGCCCCTGCCTACATTTCCTGCTGATCCCTGGAAAAGGAAGTGGCTTCCTGCCTGTTCAAATAAAATCCACGCATCTTTTACTTGTGTTTCCTCATGTAGGAAGTCAGGGTGTTTTGGGCAGATGCCAGGCCTGAGAAAGGCCACATTCTTCCCCTTCACCAAGAGGTGCATGACCCCCACCTAACCAGATGAGCCTGTCTCCCTGTGGTGGTGGGCAGGGCCAGGCTGTGGTCAGTGAGATTCTTTGCACTGAGGGGAGAAACAGAACTCCTTGCCTTTGGTTTTTCTTTGATGGTGGCAACCCACAATTATCAAGAAAAGCCAGTGTT
This sequence comes from Dipodomys merriami, assembly GCF_024711535.1. NCBI lineage: Eukaryota > Metazoa > Chordata > Mammalia > Rodentia > Heteromyidae > Dipodomys > Dipodomys merriami. The sequence goes on from NW_027204048.1 coordinate 12,743,916, forward strand.
AATACAAGCTCTGAAAAAGATACCCTTTCAAGTTTACATTGATTTCTCTAAAACACACTTGAAAATGGAAACACATGTTAAAAAAAAAAAGTGGGAGTGTAACCCCCGCTTTCACTTTATTTGATGTCAGTATAACATGTGGAGGAGAGGGGGACAAACAAGTCGTTTAAGGATTCAGGTGGACCTGTTGTAACAAGGAGAATTACAAAATGTCATGTCAAAAAAAAAAAAAAAAGTGGGGGTGGGGGGTGGATGGGAATGGAGGGATGGGAGAGGGTGATGTGGGGGCTGGGAGAGGTCAAACATTAAGCCAAAGCAAACAAGACAAATAAGTTGGAGTTCAAACCTGGATACCTGAAGTGGGGATTAGAAGAGGGGTTTCTCATTCTCAACCAACATAGTTGCTCATGCCTGTAATCCCAGCACTCTGGAAGCCCAGACAAGAGGACTAAAAGTTGGAGACTAGCCTAGCCTACATAGCGAGATTCAGTCTTTAAAAAAAAAAAAAGAAAGAAAGAAAGAAGAAAACAGATTTTCTAGCTTTTTTCTCACCTTCTGTGTATATGTATTTTTCACCTAGAAGGAATTTTTTTATTTTTGGTCGTGGGGCTTGAACTCAGTGCCTGAGCACTGCCCCTGAGCGTCTCCATTTAAGGCTTGAGTTCCACCACTTAAACCACAGCTCCACTTCCAGCTTTTTGATGGTTAATTGGAAATAAGAGTCTCATGGACTTTCCTGCTGGTGCTGGCTCTGACCCATGATCCTCAGATCTCAACCTCCTAGTAGGATTACAGGGGTGAGCCATGGGTGCCTAGTTCTAGGTTAGACTTTTAACCATGATGTCTTTCCCAGGGCACGGAATACCACATTACTATCTTCTCCCTGTGAGTGGGACTGGCACCCCAGCTACAAATCCAGGCAGAAGTACCCCCCGAAGCAGAGACCTGGGCCTTTGCACGGCCTGCCTTCCCAGGTACGTGCTTGTCTCTTATCAAACTACTTATTGATGTAAATTATGGATGCATATTTTTTCACATCATAGATGTCATCAAGATCACTACGTCTGTTGTTGTTGATCTGTACAGTTTTTGAGGAAAATCTGATGGCGATGTCCCATTTACCTAAGAACAGAAACCTCTTCCCTGCATTCATGTCAGGTCTAGCTTGGATGCTGCCGACACTAGGGACACAGTTACATGAAGCACAATCCCTGCGCCTCCCGATCTGTGCCTGGATGGTGAGATTTGCATTTGGTGCTCCCGGTAGTAAGATTGTGTAACAAGCAGAACGCCAGAGGCTCACTCCTGTAATCCTGGCTACTCAGGAGGCTGAGATCTGAGGATTATGGTTGGAAGACAGCCTGGACAGGAAGGTCCATGAGACACTGATCTCCAATTAACCACTAGAAAACAGGAAGTGGTGCTGTGGCTCAGAGGGGTAGAGCACTAGCCTTGAGTAAAAGAGCTCAGGGACAGCAACTATGCCCTTAGTTCAAGCTCCACGACCAACAACAACAAAATAAGAAAAAACATGGTGTAACAGTGGTGAGCACTTTGCTGAAGACAGAAAAGAGAGCAGGCTGTTATCTAAGGACTAATTATGTCCAGGCTTTTAGGAAACAAGTTGAGCGTATTTCCCATGCACTGATTTCAATTCTCAGGACTTCAGATTGACAAGATATTAAATTTTATTTTGACACATGCTGGGATGTGTTTGTTCTTGGTTAGCCTTTAACTCCTGATGACAGGGCTAGGCCAGGGCTGCTGGAATGAGGTTGGAGTGTTGCCTGTGTGCTGGAATCTCTAATTCCTGTCTGTCCCTGCCCTCAGTTCTTGGCAAGTAGATCTCAGCTACAGGTGAGAACTAGAGTGTGGTGGTGGTGTGTTGTATGTCTGAGTGATGTGTTTTCAAAGGGTGATATCTATCCATTCCTGTGCTACTGCCTGCTTCCTGTGTGATCTGGGCACAGAGCTTGACTTCTCCGAGCCTCTGATTCTAAAGATTATGCCAATGTAGAAACTCAATCAATTATTGCCTAGCAAGTACTGAGTATATACCAAGGTCTTTCTTTGTGTGTGTTGTATATTGGTCTTGGGGCTTGAACTTAAGGCCCAAGCACTCTCCCTGAGCTTTTTTGTGCTTAAGGCTAGTATTCTACCACTTGAGCCACAGCTCTACTTCAGGCTTTTTTGGGGTAGTTAATTGGAGATAAAAGTCTCATGGCGGGCTGGGAAGGTGGCTCAGTGGTAGAGTGCTTGTCTTGCATGTATGAGGCCCTGGGTTCAATTCCTCAGCACCACATAAACAGAGAAAACTGGAAGTGGCGCTGTGACTCAAGTGGTAGAGCGCCAGCCTTAAGCTGAAGAGCTGAGGGACAGCACCCACGACCAAAAAAAAAAAGTTGTGGATTTTCCTGCCTGGGTGGACTTTGAACTGTGATCCTCAGATCTCAGCCTCCTGAATAGTTAGGATTACAGGCCTGAGCCACTGGTACCCTGTTCTGGGTTGGACTTTTAACCATGCTGTCTTTTCCTGAGTGCGTAATACCACATTATTATCTTCTCCCTGTGAATGGGACTGGCACCCTAGCTACAAATCGAGTAGTGCCTGATACTTAAAGTCTGCTTTCCTAAATGGAGATTATGCGAGACAGATTTTTTTAAATTGTTGCTGCTGTGACAAACTACCTTACAGGAACAATGGAAGGGAGCTGGGCGCTGATGGCTCACACCTGTAACCCTGGCTACTCAGGAGGCTGAGATCTGAGGATCACAATTCAAAGCCAGCCTGGGCAGGAAAGTCTATGAAACTCTTAACTCCAATTAATCACCAGAAAACCAGAAGTGGAACTGTTGCTCAAAGTGGTAGAGTGCTAGCCTTGAGCAAAAGAGCTCAGAGGTAGTGCCCAGGCCTTGAGTTCAAGCCCGACAACGAAAGAAAGAAAGAAAGAAAGAAAGAAAGAAAGAAAGAAAGAAAGAAAGAAAGAAAGAAAGAAAGAAAGAAAGAAAGAAAGAAAGAAAGAAAAGAAAGAAAGAAAGAAGGAAAGAAAGAAGGAAAGAAAGAAGGAAAGAAAGAAAGAGACAACTGAAGGGAGGAAGGATTTGTTCTGGCATATGGTTTCAGAGGATCCAACCCAGTCACTTGACTGCCTACTTCTGGGCCTGTACTGAGGAAAGCATCATGATAGTGGAATGAATGGTAGAGGTTGTTCACTTCATGGAGGCCAGGAAGGGGCCTTAAGGGGAAGTGGGGACAGGAGAGAGAAATTGCATTCCTGGGAGAAAAGGTGTGTCCTGGTCCCCTGGTACAGGACAGGGTGGGGACAGGATGTGGCAGATGACTTGAAGTAGCCCCGGAGTCAGAGAGGACTCTTGAGCAGACACCTGAGAATGGAAAGGCATGGGCCAGCTGTGCCCAGATGGGAAACAAACCTGAGGGCAGAGTGTATCCATCAAAGGGCCTGGAAGGGTTGCCCGAGGCCACAAGGAAAGACGCGTGTTTGGGCTGAGGATGTCACTGTGATTCCAATTTGTAATGAAGCATCACCCTCCGATAATGACGACTTCATTGGGTGTATTGCGCAGGGACTCTGCGCTGAGCGCATCCCTTGCACTGGCTCATTTCATTCTCATACCTGTCCCTCAAGGTCATGTGCAGCTGCTATGTCTGTTTGTGCTTTAGTTCCAACCCAGGGAGCTTGGGCCACAAGGATGGTCCCTCAGTCTGAGGGCTGCAAGTCCAGTGGACCTGTGACTCCCTATGGGGCCAGGTTGGTCTTCCTCCTTAGCTCTGATCTCTCTGTATTATCTCTGGTTCTGGTGGCTCTGTCCAGATCTCTGCCTTTCATCAGGACACCAGATATTTGGGCACTCCTTTGAAGACCTGACTTTAACCTGATGACCTCCTGAAGACCCTGACTCCACATGAGGTCTCATTTCAAGGTGTTGGGGTGGGAAGAATGGAGAGCTTCAACATATGAATTTTGAATAGACACAATTCATCCAATCACACCTGTGTGTGTGTGTGTGTGTGTGTGTGTGTGTGTGTGTGCGTGTGTGCGTGCGTGTGTGCGTGCACGCGCACGTGTGCATATATGTTGGTACTGGGGCTTGAACTCAGGGCCTGGGCACTGTCCCTTAGCTTTGTCGTTCAAGGCTGGTGATCTATCACTTGATTCAAAGCTCTACTTTGGTCTTTTTGTGGTTAATTGGATATAAGAATCTCATTGACTTTCTTTCCTGTTGGGGCTGGCTTCCAATTGTGATCTTCTGGTCTCAGCCTCCTGAGTAGCGAGGATTACAGGTATGACCTACTGAGCCTAGCCCATCACACCTTTTTACAGATGAGAAAATGAAAGTGTAGATGATCTTGTGAAGCTGCTCATATCACACAGCCACTAGACCGAACCACACAAAGTTGCTATTTTTTGAAAACAGCTGGCTGTTGGGCGCTGGTGGCTCTCGCCTGTAACCCTAGCCACTCAGGAGGCTGAGATCAGAGGGCTGCAGTTCAAAGTCAGCCAGACCAGGAAGTCTGTGAGCCTCTTATCTCCAATTAACTACTCAGAAAAAGTTGGAAATGGCACTGTGGCTCAAGTGGTAGAGTGCTAGCCTTGAGCAAAAGAAGCTCATGGAAAGCTACGTTCAGCCCTGAGTAAGCCCCAGGACCAGAGCAAAACCAACCAACCAAGGAAACAAAAAACCAGCTAGAGTTGTAAGATTCAACCTAAGTGATAGCAGAACTGAGGCTGGTTGAAGTCCACTTACTGCTGTGTCCTATTACCTAGCTCTCTGTTGGCTTCTAGCATTTTCTTTTGGTTTGCCAGACAAAGCTATGTTGTAGAAATCAGGGTTCTAAGATGCTAGTCTGGTAGTGTTGGGTTCTTGAGTTTCTAGAGAAAATACTTCCATTAATTGATTAGCCACTTTGTGCATTTTGTGGTGCTGGGGAATCGAACCCAGGATCTTGTGCATGCTCTGCTCATGCACCTCCCTCCCCCCAGTTTGCTTTATTGTTGCTTTAGAGGTGATATGCTGTGGGGCTACCTTTATATACATCCAGAAATAAGTACATTTCCTTTTGCATAGTGTCATCTGGTCCCTCCTTCTCTCCCACTCCTTCTCTCCCATCTCCACCCATCTCCACCCAGGAGTTGCTGGGCTGTGTGTGTGTGTGTGTCGGACATAGGACTTGAACTCTGGGCCTGAGCACTATCCCTCCACTCTTCAGCTCAAGGCTAGCATCTCCACCCAGAAGTTGCATAGTTCTCTTTCATTCATGTCCAGTTTCCACAGTGGCACTGTGGCTCACATAGTAGATTGCTAGCCACAGCAGCACTTCCAGTTTTCTGGTGGTTAACTGGAGACAAGAGTTTCACATACTTTCCTGCCTGGGCTGGCTTCAAAGCATGATCCTCAGATCTCGGCCTCCTGAGTAAATGGGATTACAGGGGTGAGCCACTGGTGTCTGGCAGCTCTGGTCTTCAATTTCCTTCTCAAAGGGGTCTGATAGTAAGTGAAAATCACCTAACAGTGTGTTGTTAGCACTGAAATTTGTACTTACCTGCATTTACTTGTACATTTGCTTGGAAATATTTCAGCATCCAGGGTTCAAGCCACATGAGCCGTCGTCCCGTCATGAGATTTTGTTCAAGTAGCTTTTCTAATGCCTGCAAGATAATTTCCTATTTTCTTCTCTTAGTGTTGAAAGTGAGAGAAAGGTGTTCTGGATATTAATCTACCAAGAGTCGTGTTGTTTTTAGCAGTTCAGACATCAGGAATAATTGCTATGCTGTTCAAGTGGCAGAAAAGTGTAAATAAGAAGACTTTTCATATTCTCTTTTGGCAGTACTGGGGTTTGAACTCATTGCTTGTGTTTGTTAAGTAGGCCCTCTATCATTTGGGGCACACCCCTTTTTGTTATAGGTTTGTTTTTTTGGGGGGTCCAGTCGTGGGGCCTGAACTCTGGGCCTGGGCGCTGTCCCTCAGCTCTTCAGCTCAAGGCTAGCGCTCTACCACTTGAGCCACAGCGCCACTTCTGGCTTTTTTTCTTTTTGCTTATGTGGTGCTGAGGAATGGAACCCAGGGCCTCAGGCATGCAAGGCAAGCGCTCTACCACTGAGCCACCTTCCCAGCCCTTGTTACAGGTTTTGTTGTTATTGTTGTTTTGTTTTTCAGATAGGGCCTTGAGTGTTTGCCCAGTGCCAGTGTTGGACCAACATCTTCCTACTTACTCTTCTTGTCTAGCTGGGTACACACAGGTAGACCGTTATACCCACCTTGGTTTGTTGAGATGGTGGTCTTGCCAATGTTTTTTGCCAGCCTGACCTCAATCTCTGCCTCTGTAACTGGGATTGTATGTGTGTGTCACCTTGCCTCGCCCATAAGAGGGCTTAATTCTTAACTTTCTAATGTTTTTGTTCGAGTTGAATATGTTTTTCCAAACAAAAAAATGTGAATTCATACTTTACTTGTGCAATCAGCAAGAACAGACCTTTGTTGTCCTTCTAGACTTTTCCTGGAAATCTTCCCTGTGTGGACTATTTTAGTTTGTTTGTTTATTTTTGGTGTTAAGACAGACTCTAGCTATGTAGCTCACTGTGAATGTAGCTTAGGCTGGCCTCAAACCTGAGAGCCTCCAACTTCAGCCTCCCCAGGTGCTGGTATTATCGTTGTGTGCTATCTTGCCGGGCTTGGATAGGGCACGGATGATACTCAAGCTAGGTCCTGAGACATGAATTTAATATGTCCAAGAGAAGATGACCCAGACCTCCAGCCTCCCCTCCCCCTTCACAGCCAAATGTCTGAAAAGGGTTTGTGTTCTTCTCATTCCCTCAGGGCTCCTGTAGCCGGTGTGCAGTACTCCGCGGGCGAGGTGCAGCCCAGCCTGAGGAGTTGAAGTGGGTAGGGCTGTTTTCCTGGCCATCTCAGTGCTGTGGGCTGTTGCCCTTCCCTCCAGTGCTGGGGCTGTGGGGCCTTTCCTGTCTAGGCTGGCTTTGAACCACAGTCCTCCGATCTCATCTTCCTGAGTAGCTAGGATGGAGGCGTGAACCCCTGGCCCCCAGGTGCGTTTTTCTTCTTTTTGCTGTTCTGGAGATCACGTACAGTTCTCACACACACTTGGCCAGGGTTCCACCACCACCCTGCTTCTCAAACACAGGTCTCTCTTGTCTTCTATTTAACTTTCTATTTGCCTCTTTTAGGAAATGAGGCATTTGGAGCTGGGGACGTAGCTCAGGGGTAGCGTGCTTGCCTGGCATGAACAAGGCTCAAGGTTCTCTCTCTAGGAGGTAAATCAGAAACAAACAAGAAACCCCAAAGGGTGGCATTACTCCCACTCTCAGGTTTTGTTTGTTTTAGTGTCAGTCCTGGGCCCTGAACTCACGGCCTGGGCGCACTGTCCCTGGGCTTCTTTTACTCAAGGCTAGCATTCTACTGCTTGAGCCATAGTACCACTTCCAGCTTGTTCTGAGTAGTTTATTGGAGATAAAGGTCTCATGGACTTTCCTGCCCAGGCTGGCTTCAAACTGTGATCCTCACAGCTCAGCCTCTGGAGTAGCTAGAATTATTGGTGTGAGACACTGGTGCCCCCCTTTCAAGTAGTTTTCTTAAAGTTGTTCTTGCCGGGAGCCAGTGGCTCATGCCTGTAATCCTAGCTACTCAGGAGGCTGAGATCTGAGGATCACAGTTCAAAGCCAGCCCGGGCAGGAAACTCGATGAGACTCTTATCTCCAATAAAGCACTAGAAAACCGGTGCCATGTCTATAGGGCATCTGTCAAGAAGAGAATGAACTTTTGCATTTTTTATGCTAGTAGTAGGTCTCGAACTCAGGTCCTTCCCCTCTTATTTTTGGTTGGTCGTGAGGCTTGATCTCCAAGCCTACGCACCTACCTGAGCTTTTTCACTCAAGGCTAGCACTCTGCCTCTTTGAGGCACAGCGCCACCTTTAGTTTTCTGGTGGTTCATTGGAGATAAGAGTCTCACAGACTTTCCTGCGCAAGCTGGCTTTGAACTGCAGTCCTCAGATCTCAGCCTCCTGAGTAGCTAGGATTACAGGTGTGAGCCACTGACGCCTGGCTGAGGCTGGGATTTGAGTCTTGCGGAAGTGCGTTTCCATTCTGTCTATACCTTTGCTATAGCTGAGGAGGATCTCAGGCAAGCAGCCTCCACCTCCGGTGGCCTCCCTCTCAAGAGGCTACTTTTCCTAGAGTGGAGGCAAAGCTCCCGGCACCCAGGTGGCTGTGGGGGTGCACATGGGCTAAGTCAGTGCACGGGTTCCGTGCGTTCATTCCGTCAGCAGTGCTCATCCCTGTTCTTGGTTGTTGCTGGTGTGTTTTTTTTTTGAGTGGAGGTTAGCGGGGCAGCTTCTGTTCCTTGGGAGCCCGTGGCTTTCATCTGTGCAGTGTAAACAGCAGTGAGCTAATAAAAGCCACAGTAAAGCAGACACAGCCCCTCTGAGGACCCAGGACATCCTTCCAGTCAGAGAAGAAGAATTCCTCCAGGCTGCTGATCACTCCCACAGGAGAGCCTTTCTTCTCTAGACTGGCCAAGGTGCTTCTTGGGCAAAGGGTGGTGGCAAAAGCTTGTAATCCCAGCATTCAGGAAACAGGCCTGAGGATCACAGATTCAAGGCCAGCCTGTGCTACACATCAAACGCTGGGAATGTGGCTTCGTGGTAGAGTGCTTGCCTAGCATGCATGAGGCCCTGGGTTCGACTCCTCAGTACCACATACACAGAAAAAGCCAGAAGTGGCGCTGTGGTTTAAGTGGTAGAGTGCTAGCCTCGAGCAAAAGAAGCTCAAGGATAGCGCCCAGGCCTTGAGTTCAAGCTCCAGGACTGGCAATATAATTTATTAATTAATAAAAGTTTGAAGGCCTGAGTTCAAACCTGAGCAATGCCAGTAAATAATAAATAAATAAAGATGTTTCTTCTTGATGGGAATTTAAAATGTCAAAAAATTAAAATCGTGCACTCTCTCTCTCTCTCTCTCTCTCTCTCTCTCTCTCTCTCTCTCTCTCTCTCTCTCTCTTTCCCTCCCGTACCTCCAATTATAACTGCTTGGGAGACAGAGATCAGGAGGATCATCGTGTGAGGCTATATGGAGCAAAACGTTAACAAGTCCTACCTCATCTCAACTAATAGCAAAAGTGTTGCGAGCACCTGTGAAGGAGGTTGGAGACCCTGAATTCAAACCCTAGTACCACCAAAGAGAAGCGTATTTGCGCACTGGCTCCTTCTGATTAGTGTTGAGTTCTGCTGTGGCTCAGGCCCATGTTCAGGAGGCTGCATACAATCTTAGCATCTGCCTGCTGGCTCAGGGGACCCAAACCAGCCCTGGAAATCTCCTAGATGCCAAGGTCACTTCAGTTCTTTATTTCATATTTTATTTTAAATGTCTGTGCTGTTCCTGGGGCTTAAACTCAGGGCTTAGGTGTCTATCTGTGAGCTCTTCGTATTCAAGACCACAGCTTCTCTTTCGGCTTTTTCTGAATAGTTCATTGGAGATAAGAGTTTCATGGACTTTGCTGCCCCTGCGGGCTTCTTCCCATAATCCTCAGATCTCAGCCTCCTGAGTGGCTAGGATTACAGGCATGCACCACTAGTACCCTGCTGGCTATGGTCACTTTAGATTACAGATACATCCTCCCAACCCAGACCTCTCCCCAAACTCCAGTCAAGGGCCTCCTAGGCCTCCAGCCTCGGGATAGCTAATTCTTTGCCACCACTGAGGCCAGGTAAGCCTTAGAAACACAGTATGTTAGGGCAGGGTGAGTTCCTTAACATCTGGGTAGGAGAACTGGAAGAGGGGACTTGGGTGGTCTGCAGTTAGTACAGAGTCTGAGAACTGGTACTATTAATCACCCATTCTTGATAGTATATTGCTAAAGATAATAGTAATCAAGTGCAAAAGAGGAACAGGATAATAGGCTCGTTTGCTTTGTTTGGCCACTGCATTCCTGCTCCAATGCCCCACTAGATGCCTTTCTCCTAACTAGACCCTTCACCTGTCAGAGTCCTGCAGTGTGCTCTCCTAAAGGCTTTGTTTCCTGGTGAAGGAAACAATCAACTGGACGCCACCCCCCTTGCTGTCTCCTGAGGGCACCCACTTCCTGACAGCCACTCACAGGGCTGATTTCTATTTTAGGCAGAAAGCCAAAACTATGCAGGAAGCTGGGTGGAGTCGTGCCTGTCTATAATCCCAGCATTGTGAGGTGGATGTCAAAAACTGTATTTGATTTTGGTGCCTTGCATCTTGTATACACATTATCTAATTTCAGGAGGGAAAGGGGAATAACAAAATGCTGAAACAAAGTCACAGGATGACCCATTGCAACAATGAGACTCACAAGACACTATGCTGGAAATGAACTTTACAACTATGGGGTGAGGGGATTGAGGGAGGAGTCGGGGACGGAAGGAATAGTAGAAAAACAAAGGAGGGGGTAACAATGTTTGACAAGAAATGTACTCATTACCTTACTCATGTAACTATAACCCCTCTGTACAGCATTTTACAATAAAATTAACTTAAAAATAAATAAAGCTGGGGCCAGGGGCTCCTGGCTCACACCTAATAATCCTAGCTATTCAGGAGGCTGAGATCTGAGGATCACAATTCAAAGCCAGCCCTGCCAGGAAGGTCTCTGAAACTCTTCTTTTCAATTAACCACCAGAAAGCAAGAAGTGGAGCTGTGGCTCAAGTGGTAGTAGAAACCCTAGGACCGGCACACACACATACACACGTCTTGGAGACAAATGTCTTGGAGAAGTTCATCTTTCTTTCCTCAATAGAGAATCTTTTGAAGGGACTAATACATCAAGTGTCCATAAATTTATTCTGTTTCATTCAAGGTTTTCAAGGATTTCTTTTTCTTTCAGTGCTTGGACTTGAACCCAGGACGTCACTAAACATGGTAGTAGGCAAGCGCTCTCCTACTGAGTAATACCTGGGCCAACCTTGTTTTTCTTCTGACAGCATCAAATCAAACTTTGTTCTTATTTTTTGGTTTAGATTTAAATGGCTAAGGCCGTCCTCCGAGATGTGGTGTTGGGGGCCACGGAGGAGGGTGGGGCCACTTGTCAGGAGACTTGCAGGGAAGATGGGCGGCTATTAGAATGGGTCAGGTTTAGCAGCTGCTTCAGCACTTGTGGGGGTCTTGGTCCTCAGTGAATCTCTGGACTGGTCATCATCCATTTGCATCACACTGTGAGGGATTTGCGTTTGTTGTCTAGCTCTCTGGGTCCACCTTAGGGGGACAAGGCAGCAGGAGGTTTTTGTTTTTCATTTTTGCTGGTCCTGGGGCTTGAACTCTGGGCCTGGGCACTGAGCTTCTTTTGCTCAAGGCTAGTGCTCTACCACTTGAGCCACAGACCTACTTTATCTGGCTTTTTTTCAGTAGTTTATTGGAGATAAGAGGCTAATGGACTTCTCTGCCTGCTGCTGGCTTCAAACTAAGATCCTCAGATCTCAGCCTCCTGAATAGCTAGGATTACAGGCGTGTGTCACCAGAGCCTGGCTTAGGTGTTGAAGGTATGTTTGTTCAAGTGGCATGTCTTTATGATTCCTGTCTGTTGTATGATGTACTGGCAACTTCCCAGTGCTCATTTCCATTGCTCCCAACTGGTACTGCATCGCCATGTTGCAGACATGCAAACACATGTTATGTAAGTATATATACAGTACAAATAATGTGTATGTGTGTTGTATACTCTAAATTGTGTGTGTGTGTGTATGTGTGTGTTGGCTCCAGGGCTTAAACTCAGGGCTTCAAGCTCATGCTTAACTTTTTCGCTCAAGGCTGGTGCTCTATTGCTTGAGCTATAACTCCACTTTGGCTTTTGGGTTTGTAAATGGAGATTTGTCTTCTTGGACAGGCTTTGAACTGCAACCTTCAGCTCTCAGCCTCCTGGGAAGCAAGGATTACAAGTGTGAGCCACCAGCCAGCACTGTTGAGCTTATATTATACTTTTCTAAAAAAAGATGCTTTGCTGTGTGAGTTAAGTTGATTAACTAGCCCTCCATTGTCGGACATGAGTGGCTTCAATCTTTCATGATTAGGAAGAAGTATCCAATGAATTGCTGCTGCATGACTCTCAGTTACCTCCTATAATCTAACCGTTAGTCCCTTCTTCCCTTTAGACCAGCTCTGTCCAAGAGAAGCAGGGATTTCACATGAGCAGTTAGACATATATTGTTCTTAATTAACTTACTCCTTACTTCTTGAATCTTATCCCCATGGCTCTTGGACCATATTTCTCCAGAATTTGTTGTTGTTGCTGTTTTGGTCCCTTTTCCTTCACGGAACTGCCTCATTGGGCTGTGTTCTGGATATCCATTATTAACTCTCAGTATTGGCATTCTAGGGGTTGAAGGCATGGTTCAGTTGGTAGAGCGCTAGCCAATGAGCAAAAGGGATCAGATACTGAGTTTGAGTTCCAGTCTTGGACCTAAAAAGAAAAATATTGGTATTCTAGATGAGTCCTGCCTTCGGTCCTCTCTTCCCTCAAGCTACATGGACTGTCTGAATTGCCTCATCCCCTCTTAGACTTCAACTTTCATGATGCCCAAATCCCTCTACCATTCCTGTCCCACATAGATGGTTGATGAGTATTTGTTCAATGATTACACACCTCCACCTGAATGACTCAGAGTCCTTGGATGGCTGTCCCTAGCTAGTCATGATTCTGCTCCCACTCCCGTGTTCTCTCTCTTTTGGTTAAAGGCAGTGTCATCTATTCTCAGGAACCTGAGAGTCGCTCTGGGTTTACTTCCCTTGTGGCTCCCTTTACCTAATCGCTCAGTCATCAGCCTGCTGATCCACTTCCTTTATCCTTTTCCCTTGAATCGGGTTCCCTCTTGTCTAATGCTGCTCACCTTCCTCTCTTATCTGTAGCCCCACAAAAAAGGCAGCTTTTGTGGAACAAATTCTGGCTGAAACTCCTCCCCCAACCCACTGCTAAAGCTATCTTGCCAAAAAACCAAAAACAAAACAAAACAAAAACCCCCCAAACTTACTAGAGATCTGTAGAAAATACCAATCTAATCTCACTTCTGTGGGAAAATAACTCCTGCTTGCTTGGGCAAGTGCACCTCTGGCCATGACTTCATTCCTTGTTTTTCTACGTGCTCTTCCCTTCACCCGGAAGGCTTTCTGCCTTATTTCTGCCTCACAAACACACTCCTACCTGTCTTTTCAAACATACAAGCCACACTATTTCTCAAGGCCCAGTAGGGGTGAGAAGCCCCAGTCCTAAGAACTCCTAGGTTACCCTGAGGTTACTGGGAATCTGTCTCAGCATTTGCTTTCTTACTTGCTGATCATCTACTGCCTACTTTGTGTATTTTAGTAGGAGGTGATTTGGCCCAGGTGATTAATACTAGTATTTGTGGGACTGAAGTTCTCTGGATAAATAAATTCCAAGAGTGTGGAAGTGTTTCTCTTTTGTTTTGTTGTAGTTTTATTGTGGTACTAGTACTGTGCTTGGAACTCAGGGCCTCATGATTTTGCGTGGCTTTTTTGCTTAAGGCTGGACTTCTACCACTTGCGGCACAATTCCAATCCTGCTTTTTGCTGGTTAATTGGAGACCAGAGTCTTAAGGACTTTTTTGCTAGGGCTGGCTTCAAATTGGGATCCTCAGATCTGAGTCTGAATAGCTAAAATTAGAGGCATAAGTCATCTGCACTTGCCTTAAGAAGTAGGTTTGAAATGCACAACCCTATGTGGAATTACTATAGACTAACAAATTGCTTCTCCAAATTGATTTAGAACCAGGCAGAAGTATTGTGAGTTCCCAGGCCAGCTTGAGCTACATAGCAACATGGTGTTTACATTTCAATCTCAATTTCAACGTATTCTGAGTATCTGTTGGTTGGCTTGGCAGATCTCTACACTGGATAGGAAATTTTGGGGTTTCCCCATTTCTTTCTTTTTTGGAAGAAAACCAGGTTTTAAAACAAAATAATAAAAAGAAAAAAATCCTAGTTATTTATGAGGCTGAGAATCTGAGAATCACGGTTCGAAGCCAGCCAGGGCAGTAAAGTCTATAAGACTCGTATCTCTAATTCATCACAGAAAAAGCCACAAGTGGTGCTGTGGCTCAAGTGGTAGAGCAGTAGCCTCGAGCAAAAAGGAGCTCAAGGATAGCACCCAGGGCTAGGGTTCAAGCCCCAGGACCAGGAAAAAAGAAATGAAAAGGAAAGGGGAAAATGCTATCAGCAAAATAAGTGTATTAATTAAATCATATTTTCTAACAAGTTATTATTGCATGCTTACTGTCAGGTGCTGGGCCAGTAGCTGGTGTATAGTGGTGATCATCAGTGGCAGTGAGTAATGATAATAGTTGGTCCACAGGGTTCAACCTGGTAGCTTGGCGCCTTGTGACTACTGAGACATGGGACTGTATAGCTACCACGACTGAGAAGCTGAGTTTTCCCCTTCCCTCTCTGTAGGTGGCAAGTGGCTGTCATCCTTTCTGATATAGCCCAGCTCTACCGAGAAAAAAGGTCATCATCATTCAGCGGATGTAATTGCTACATTCTGGATCTTTTCTTCCTCTGTAACTGCTAGTGGTATAGACTCACGTCACTTAGGTTTGACTGGCTCACAAATGCTATCATTATAAGTCAGCACCACCTAATTTGGGGAAGCATTAAAAAAAAATAGGTGCTTAGAGCAGGAGAGAGTAACATCTTCCTACACCCCCCCCCCCTTGGTGTGGATTTGAGGCTCCAGGGCAGGGATTTAGCTCCCCCAAAAGAGCCAGAAGGGAGACCTCCAGAAAAGCATCCACATGGAGGGAGGGGACTTGTTTTTCCACATAAGCTGCCAAGCTGTTCTGATTAGGCAGGAAGTGAAGCAACTGCAGCTCATCGGGGAGGGGGGGGGGTGGTTGACCGGACCTTTTTTTTTTTTTTTTAACCTCTTACCTTCTACTTAGGAAAGGTGGCCGAGGTTTGCTTTTTATGAAGTTAAAGGAAGAGGCCCATGGGCAACGCCTGCTGTAACTTCTCTCTTCTGGTTGCAGGTTGCGTTTTTTGAATCGAGGTATCTATTTGGATTCTCCAAAGTTTAAATTAGAAAATTATTAGCATCTAGGCGATTCTGAAGCCAATAGGCCCACTTGAGTGAGATGAAGCCGTGTTGACCCACTGGGTACTTTTATAAACAGATCAGGGGAGGCGATTTTGTTTAATCTCTATCACTGCAGTTGTTGGTAACGTGCCAAAGAGGTAGCCTGCACACACCGTCCTGAAGAGTCCTGTTTCAATAGGAAATCTGGGTAGTTGACGCTCTCAGAGTTGTAAGCGATTGTGGCGTCGAGAATTGGGGGGGGGTACAGTGCCATGGGTTGGCTTGGGACAGGAATGGCAAATCCATAGGGGTTTCCCCAGTTTTCCCCGTTGGAAGCGCTTCCTGTGTGAAACCCACGCAGTGCTCTCCAACATGTGGGGTACCCACGGCAGCCCCGGTGGGGAGAAAACCCGGGGACCCAGGAGGCCAGCGCCCCGGGGACCCAGGAGGCCAGCGCCCCGGGGACCCAGGAGGCCTGCGCCCCGGGGTTGGCAGCCCGCGCTCCCGTTTGCAGCGCGTGCGCGTGCCCGGGCGCGTGCCCAGCCTAACCTGCGATCTCCCGGGCGCGCTGTGGAGCGAACCATAGTGCCAGCCCTGAGGGGGGTGGGTACAGGTGGGGGTGGCGGGCCCCTCAGGCCTGGGAGGGGACTCCGTGGGATGCCTCCATCCACTTCTGCTCCCGGATTGGATTCGTGCATGGAGCTGACCCTCGTGGGGACCTGGGGGGGGCGCGGTGACAGAAGACCCCCCCCCGCCGGTGACAATGGTAGTGCCCCATTGGAGAGTTTCCCGGGCGGGGGGCGGGGCGCCGCGGGAGGAGGGACAAAGGCTGGCGCGGCCCCGCCCTCCGCGCGGAGGTGCTGGTGGCGGCCGATGGTGGCGGGGGTGACGGGCAGCCCCGGGGAGGAGGAGGAGGAGGAGGAGGAGGAGGAGGAAGCGGAGCGGGAGGAGCGGGGCCCGCATTCGAGATGCCGGTGCGGGGAGACCGCGGGTTCGGACCCCGGAGGGAACTGTCCGGATGGCTCCGCGTAAGTGTCCCCGCGGCTGGGGCGCGCTCCGCCCGGGCGGCGTTCTGGGAAGTGGGCTTGGGTGGCCCTGGAGACCAGAGCGAGTCTCCCTCCGGGTGCGGACGCCCGCGGGGCCGGGGCCGGGGCCGGGGCCGCTCCCGCTCCCTCCCTCGCTCCCCCCCCCCCCCGGGTCTCTGCCTCCTCTTCGCTTGGAGTTGGGAAAAGTCACCGGCGCGCGCGCGATCTGCGTCCAACTCCGTGCCGGGTCGGAGGCTCCGGGAGCCCGCTGGGGCTTCCGAGCGCGTCCCTGGGAGTGCGGACCGACCGCAGGCGGGGTCGTCTTCTTTCTTCTCCTCCTCTTCCTCCTCCATCCATCCCCATCCATCTCCCTCCTCCTCCTCCATCCTCCTCCTTCATCCTTCCTCCTCCTCCTCCTCTTCCTCCTTCTCTTCCTCCCCTTCCTCCCCCCTTCTTTCTGCCCTCCTTCCTTTGCCTGCCTCTGCAGTGCAATCCAGCTGCTTCTCAGTGGGGCGTGGAGCTGGGCGTCTGCAACCAGCCCCAGCCAGGAGAATTAGGCCGATACTTGGTACTTGGCTATTAACCTAACCTGTCATCAGTTCCTTTTACGTGTTTTATTCTTTGTGAATGTCTTCATTGGTCGTGTCCACTTTATTTTTTTGTGGCCCCGTCGTTGGTCTCCAGTTAGAACTAATCAGGGATGTCCACGGCAGGCGCTGGACCTTCTTGAAAGGTGGAGGAACTCGGGAAGGACTCTCCCAGGACCCAGTCATGGCAGGCAGCCTCCCGCCTCTCGTTTTCGCTTCAGTTCTCAGGAAGAGCCGCTTGCTTCCCTCCCCCGTGGAGGGGCAGCTGTCCGGCCTGGTCTCTGCGGGGAGCCCTGGGGAGGGAAGTGGCCCCTTGGCTTCAGCTCTCTGGGTGGTCTGTGCTGAGAATCCCTTTGGGAAAACAGAAAACTGGTTTACTGTTTACTGTGTATGTGCGTGTGTGTGTGTGTGTGTGTGTGCGCGTGCGCGTGTGTGTGTGCGCGTGTGTATGTGTGTTTCTCCCAGGCTGAGTCCTTAGGTAACATCCATCCACCGAGCATACCAAGGTGATTTTCACTGAGGAATTAGTAGCAGGTGCATTTGTGGCCAAGTGCCTTTTAATATCTTAACTAGGAGAAATGGCATCGCTTGATTCAGTTCATTTTTCAGACCTCTCCACCACAGTGTGAGGAATACATAGGTGGATAAAATACACAGATGGGTAGAAGCCTCCACTACAGTCTTGTTGGGGAAGCAAGCGATCAATTAGAGATGCCGATGAGTACTCTTTAGAAGTACAAAACAGGGTGCTGTAGTAATTTCCCGGCTGTGGGGGGGGGGGAGGAGAGGAGGGGGTTGTTACCAAGGCAACAGTGGCTTTTGAGATGCTTTTTTGAGTTTTGTTCAGATCCACAGCCAGAGTGATGAAGGGGATTTTTTTCCTCCCGAAGTGTGGCTGTGTGTGTGTGTGGTGTCCAGAGCCTCCCAAAATGCCATTTTTGAGCTTTATGCTCAGCTCTAGGCAGTAACCATCTCAGTACCACTGAGCAAATACTTAATAAATGAACACCTCACCTCAAACTGCTGGCCACTTTGTACGCAGGTATACAAAATTGAGCAAGACTCCATTTCTGCTTTACAGCGTCTGCATGGCCCCAGGCTTTTTCACCGTTTTCAACTCTGATCTCTGTGGGGATTCCTGGGGCTGAGGGAGGAAGGTTTTAATTCAGATGTACATTCTGCAATTCGGAAGTACAGCAAAAGGTGGGGTGTCAGTTGATCCCTCCCAAAGTAAGGAACATTATCATACTTGGACTAGAGTGAGTGACTCGTGAATGGTACTCTTAGAACCCCAAAACGCTGAAGAGAGCAGTAAATGCATCTTAAGTGTGGGGTTTGGAGTTAACAAGGGAGGTTGAATTCTAGCAGTAAAGGTAACAGGTGCAAAGTATTTGGAAAAGAAAAAAAATATTGAGAAGAGAGTTGTTCAGGCCTTGAATGCCAGTAGCAGAATTTGAGGAGGGAGGGCATAATCATAGAAACAATTAGGTTTGACTTTTCCAGAGAACTAGTCAGCAAGTTGCTTCAGCACAAATTCCACTCCAGTTCCTACACAGTAAGTGTTACTATTTTTGAGGCAGGCATAGGCTGACGACCAAATAAATTTTTATATCATCCCTTGGGGAATTTTGCAATGACTTCTGCCTAAATTTATTTAACTTTTGATCTAGTTTTTTGCATATCGACAGCCAATCATTTATCTTCAGGGCGAGGGTGAGAACTTTTTGAATTCATCGCTTGGCAAGGGAGATCATAAAATCCCCACCATTAACTTTGGGTTTAGTCAAGTCTTTCTGTGTGTGTGTGTGTGTGTGTGTTTTTTTTCCTTTTCTTGTTTCTTCTTAGAAGGTTGTCCTTCTTTAGGAGACTTGAAGTTCTTGAAATTGGGTGGGGCACTTTAGGTCACTTTGTGTAATTGCCAGTGTGGTAGTTTAAAAAGTCAGAGATTGGACGGGGTGTGGCATGAGGTATGGGAAGGGAGGGGGTTGGAGCTAAGAATTAGGAAGGGTTGTTAGTCACCAAACTTTCAACATACTTCCATCAAGAATCTGAGCCATGAGGGAATGCCTTGCTTAATCCCTACAACAAATCCCATTAATAAGTTATGGCTTCAGATGAAAAATTCACCTCGTTTAAGAGCTGACTCCCCAGAAGAGGCCCTGGTGATCAGACTCTAGACAATAATTAGAGATCCAAACTGCTGGCCAAGTTGGCCTTGGCCTTGTGGGCTTTGGTGTTGAGAGGAAAGGTGAGATGGGTATGGTAATGACTGAAGGCATGAGTCATGTGACCACCCCAGTCATCAGATGAAGTGTTCTGCTGAGTCTTTCTGGATCCTAAATCCAGAAACGCAGCACATGAATTGCAGCTGAATCCTAGGCTGGTGGTTAAAACACCAGTGTTGATATGAATTTTATTAAGGATAACAACAGCAACAGAAATCTCAAAAAACTGGAGTCCATTTCACCCTCATGAGTAATTTTGGCTTTTTTTTTCTTTTTTGTGCCAGTCCTAGAGCTTGAATTCAGGGCCTGAGCACTGTCCCTAAGTATTTTTGCTCAAGGCTATCAGTCATTCTACTACTTGAGCTATAGCTGTATTTGCAGCTTTTTGGTGG
This sequence comes from Dipodomys merriami, assembly GCF_024711535.1. Lineage (NCBI taxonomy): Eukaryota > Metazoa > Chordata > Mammalia > Rodentia > Heteromyidae > Dipodomys > Dipodomys merriami. The sequence continues at coordinate 12,763,219 of NW_027204048.1, forward strand.
TTAGGTGGTTAATTAGAGATGAGAGTCTCACACACACTTTTTTTTGTCCGGGCTGGTTTTGAACTCAGTCTTCAGATCTCAGCCTCCTGAGTAGCTAGGATTATAGGCATGAGCCATGGGCACCTGTTATTTTGTTTTATAACTTATATAGTAAGTTGTGTGTATGTTTGTGTGTGTGTGTGTGTGTTTTTGTTTGTTTTTTGTCAGTCCTAGGGCTTGAACTCAGAGTCTGGGCATTGTACCTGAATTTCTTTTCTCTTTTTTCTTTTTCTTCTTTTTTGTGGTCAGTTGTGAGGCTTGAACTTTGGGCCTGATTGCTGTCCCTGAGCTCTTCAGCTCAAGGCTAGCACTCTACCACTTGAACCACAATGCCATTTCCAGTTTTCTGGTGGCTTATTGGAGATAAGAGTCTTACAGACTTTGCTGCCTGGGCTAGCTTTGAACCATGATCCTCAGATCTCAACCTCCTGAGTAGCTAGGATTATAAGTGTGAGCCACTGGCGCCCAGCTCCCTGAACTTCTTTTGCTCAAGATTAGCATCCTATCTCTTGAGCCACAGCACTACTTCCGGCTTTTTCTGTGTATGTGGTACTAAGGAATGGGACCCAGGGCTTCATGCATGCTAGGCAGGCACTCTGCCACCAAGCTACATTCCAGCCCAGTGAGTCTGTTTTAAGAAAAATTGTAATCTGAGGTAATGCTGGGTAATGCTAAGGAATGCTTAGAGAGTTCTACATACTCTTGGAGTGCACTGCCCAGCATGTCAGAGCGAATGGCCCAAAATGAGGAAAGTTGTACATCGTGGATTTTGTCTTAGGCAAGTGAGTCTTCCCTTTTTCCACTCAACCCTCTTACCTGTTTTTGCAGACCTGTGTTGAGGAAGCCCTTTTAGTGCCCAGCCCAATTCTCATTTTTTTTCTCAACTTTCTCCAATCCATTCAAAGAGATCAGATTTCCACCTGTCATTCTCCTGTGACTTTATTTATTTATTTATTTAATGGTGCTGATCCTGGGGCTTAAACTCAGGGACTGGGCACCACTACTGAAGTGTTCTTGCTCATGGCTAGTTATCTACCACTTGAACCACAGCTTCACAGCCAGCTTTCTTTTGATAATTTGTTGGAGATAAGAGTCTTAATGGACTTTCCTGCCTAGGCTAGCTTCTAACAGTGATCCTCAGATCTCAGCCTTTTGAGTTACTAGGATTATGGGTTGAGCAGACAGAGCCCAACTTCCTGTAACATTTTTGATGGGAGGGGGGAGGGAGGAGAGGACAGGGAGGAAGCATGCTGGGACATTGTGAGGGACATTACTTGGCTTTCCAGTGAATCTCACTGGTGATTCTTGGATGAGAATGCTATTACCACACAGCTTCAGACAGAAAAGCCTTCAACTTTTAGTGTCCACTTGAGGAATTAATTTGTAGGGTTTTTTTTGTTTGTTTGTTTCTGTGTGTGTGTGTGTGTGTGTGTGTGTGTGTGTGTGTGTGTGTGTGTGTGTGTGTGTGTGTGTGTGTGTGTGTGTGTGTGTGTGTGTGTGTGTGTGTGTGTGTGTTTGCTAATCCTGGGGCTTGAACTCAGGACGTAGATGCTGTCCTTGAGCTTCTTTTGCTCAAGGACACTCTCCCACTTCAGCCACAGTGCCACTTCTGGTTTTTTCCATTTATGTGTTACTGAAGAATCGAACCCAGGGCTTCATACCACTAAGCCACATTCCCAGACCTAATTTGTCATTTTAATGAGTGTGTTTATTATGCTGTTGCAGATGTTAGGCAAGTATCTCTACCCCTGAGCTACATTTCTGCCCACTCCCAACCAGCCTACTTTCATTTTTATTATTATTTTTTTTGATGGAGCATACATTGATCTGTAGAAAAGACTTTTAACATGGATATGGAAATTGGAAATTTTGGTAAACTCCAACCCTGCTTTGATCTAAAAGGATGAGCAATTGAGATGCACCTGGATGGTAGGTGAATGAATAGACAAGAGACATTGCTCATCTCTCTAATGGCTGCAATATGTAAGTCATTTGTTGGAGATCCCCGAACCTTCAACAAATTGCTAGGTGATAACTTGTAGTCATTTAAAATAAGTCCAGGCAGAGCACCTGACAGATAGTTAAGGTTAAATCAGATCTTCAGTCTTGCATGCCATTCCATTTGGACATACTTTGTAATAAGGAATATTTCATGGATATAAATTCTACTTATGTTCCTCTTCTTCGTACGTGCTGTAGGGAGTGTCACTGGTTAAACAAAAAAAAGGCACTGGTGAGCCTTTTTGTTGTTTGATTTTGAATTTTTGTTGTTGTTGTTGGTGGTGGTGGTGGTGGTTGTGGGGCTTGAACTCTGGGCCTGGGCGCTGCCCCTGAGCTCTTCAGCTCAAGGCAAGCGCTCTACTACTTGAGCCACAGCTTCACTTTTGGTTTTCCGGTGGTTCATTGGAATAAGAGTCTCACAGATTTACCTGCCTGGGCTACCATCAAACCTCGGTCCTCAGATCTCAGCCTCCTGAGTAGTTAGGATTACAGGTGTGAGCCACTGGTGCCTGGCTTGATTTTGAATTTTTGATAGATTCTCCATGAGTCAATTTTGTCCTCTTTTTTCTTTTCTTTTTTGTTTGTTTGCTTATTGGTTTAATTTTGGTGCTGATCCTGGAACTTGAACAGTGCTTGGGCACTGTCTCTGAGCTGCTTTTAAGCCCTCTACCACATGAGTCATAGCACCACTTCCAGCCTTCATTTTTTTGGTTAGGTTAGTGGAGATAAGAATCTCACAGACTTTCCTGTCCAGGTTGGCTTTGAACCATGTTCCTCATATCTCAGTCTCCTGAATAGCTAGGATTAAAGACATGGCCCATTGGCACCTGGCCTTATTATTATTATTTTTTAAATATACAAAACACATGCTATACCATTGGGCTCCACCTCTAGTCTATAGACAGACCAAAATATTTCAGATTTGGTTGAAATCAAACCTTGGTTGAGAATGAAATCGCCAAATAGCCTCAGAGGGAAAAGCATTCAACTTACATGTCTTTCAACAATGTGCCCATTTGAGGAATTAACTTGCAGTTTCTTTGCCATGAATCACGGCAAAGATGTGCTACCATATCTTGAACACAACATTTACTGATGTTACCTGTCTGTATGTGAATGTAAACTTTATAGTCTATCAATGTAGTTATTACTAGTTCCATTGTACACTTTAATCAGCCATATAAAATGTATGCATTATGTGCCCAGGGAAAATAGCATTGTACGTGGAAACTTTAATAACAGTGTGCCTGTGTCTGTAGACACCCTGTGTAACTGGGATCGAATGAGTTAGTATATAAGTCAGAGTTGTTTGGAGGGAGTTGTATGCAATGCATTGTGGGAAAGGAATGACTGAGTAAGTTGTTCTGGCCAGGAGTTAACAGTTACTTGACCATACTGATAGAGAATGGTTAAAATCCCGTTATACTTCTGCCTTTGTAATGATGGAAAGCTTTGGTAGAGGCGGGAGAATGTTGCAGATGATTTACATCTGGAGTTGAAGGTGAGTTGGGAAGTAATGTTTCCGTAGTACTCATGGGAATCTGTGAGTCCCTCCCAAGACATGGTGTTGCTAGGATCTTAATTCTGTTTGTTGTTGTTGTTGTTGTTTTGTTTGGATTGTTTTGCCTGTTCTTGAACTTGAACTCAGGGCCAGCCAGCGCTCTGTCCCTGAGCTTTTTTTTTTTTTTTTTTTCCTTCAAGGCTCTACCACTGAGCCACACAGCACACTTCTGGCTTTTTGGTGGTTATTTGAAGAAAAGAGTCTCAGACTTTCGAATGTTAGGTGCCTGGTCTGGGTAGTACCAGACTAGGATCCTCAGATCTCACCCCTGGAATTAACCAGGATTACAGGCACGAACCCTCAGCCCAGCAAGAGGCTTTATTCTTCCCAGAGGCAGGGAAAAGAAAGCTGCTGGAAATGCCTTCATTTGCTTGAAATCCATTCATGATAAGGCTCTGTGGTTTGTTGGTGTTTGTTGAAAACTTGGAAGGAAGAGATTGGAGCTATATGTAAGTCGATTTCTTCTTGTTACCTTACAAGGCCAGCCACACCTGAGCTCTGGAGAAGCTGGGCCGGTGGAGTTTCACTCTGGGGAAAGGAGGAGTCAGAAATGTATGCTGAGCTTGGAGGAGGCAACAACCTGCCCACAGATCTTTTAGTGACCGTTCCTAACTATACTCATCCAAGCAAAATGCAATGATCTGTGGGAGTTAATGAGCAAAACTATAAACATTTCTGGGTTTGAAAGGGATGAATCATGTCCAAGGAACTTCCTGGTAAACTCAGTCCCAGGAGCCTCCTCCTTCCTTCCTTCCCCTCCTTCAGTCCCTTTGAGTCCTCTGCTGTCTGGCCTAAGATTGGTCACTGGGCACCTGCTTCTGTTTATTCCTGCCCTTATCACAGGCTGGCACAAGTCACTTCCCATCAGCTGGGTGCCTCACCCATCTGAGTCAGAGTGTCAGTCACACCCACTAAGGGCAGACTCTTGACTCAACGTGGGAAGGTTGTGGTGAGAAGCTGGGTCTGACCCGAGACTAGCTGTGAATTTGGAAGAGTGAATTCCTTACATTCACGTAGCTGAAGAGCAAGAATCCTACAAGAAATGGGACATAACACCCCATTTGAAAGAAATAGTTGTATCATCAAAGCTTGTAGAGTTCACAAGCTTTGTCGATCACGATAATGACAGTTTGTCTTGTGGATGTTAAAATGTGTTTGTGACTTTAGCTAAGTATCACTGTCCCATAGTATTGTGAAGTTTATATAATCACTTAATCTCAATAAAGAATTTAGAAAAATTGTAGAATCAGCCCTGCACTGGTAGTTCACACCTGTAATCTTAGCTACTCAGGAGGCTGAAATCGGAGCATTAAGTTCAAAACCAGCCTAGGCAGAAAAGTATATGAGACTCCATTAAAGGACTGAAACAAAGCTGGAAGTGGAGCTGTGGCTCAGGTGGTAGAGTACCAGCCTTGAGGGAAAAAGCTAAAAGCCAACATGTGGGCCCTAAATTCAAGCCATACAACACACACACACGCACGCACGCACGCACGCCACACACGCACACAGGCCACACCATTACATCCATACTTTCTCCCTGCCTTGCTGTGAGACAGATTCTCTCTATGTAGCCCAGGCTTGTCTCAAACTCACCATCCTTAGTCCCAGCCTGAGTGCTGGGATGATAGACCTTCACCACCATACCAGGATCTAGATGTTTGCTTTTGGAATAGAAGCAATTGACTATCCATCACTAGTTAGTTGGGTGCCTTCAGCTAAAAGTCTAAACTTAATTGTCACTTGCTTAGTTTTATTTGATGACCCCTTAAAGCCTTCTGTGGTACTTAAGACCTCCATGGTGGTTGTTTAGGCAGAGAAGAATTTAGTAACAGAACTGAACCACTTGCCCTGCACAAGATGGAGATGTGCAGAGATGGGGGAGGGGGAGAAAGAGAGAGAGACAGTGAGGGACAGAGAGACAGACAGACAGACAGACAGAAGGGAGAGAGGAGAGAGAGATTGAACTGTGGAGAGGGAGTAGGAAAAGAAGGGTACTGTAAGTGTTTGAATGTAAAGACTAAAGACCATTCTGAATAATCTCTCCTGGTGTTAGAGTATATCTTCGTTCCTTCCATTATTGTTTTTATTTGTTTCCTTTATTTTTTTTCTTTTCCACATTTTATTATCATCAAGTAGTTACATTTGGACATGTCCGTATATATGCCTACAGTGTATCTTGATCAGACTCGCTCTCCCTTCTTTCCACTTCTCTCTTCCCCAACCAATCTTAGCAAGCATCATTGATCCACTTTCACACATCTACATAAAGTGCCTTGACCACATTCACCCTCCTTCATTCTGTCTGCTAGCCCTGCCTCCTCCCCCATTAGTACCTCACCCCAATTCCTGTCATTCATTATTTTAAGTGTATACTAATGGTTCAAAGGGGTTTCCTGGTGGTACTTTAATCAGATTAAGTTTCCTTTGCTCTCACTCTTCCCACCGCCATCCCCACTACTCTATTCAACAGCTTCCAGTGAGTTTTATTTTGCCATCTTCATTGACAGATGCAAGGAGTTTCAGTATTGTTCGCTTCTAATGCTCTCTTTGTCTGCCTGCTTCCACTAATTCCCCCAAACACAGTCTTACAGTTAGTTTTACACACACACACACACACACACACACACACACACACACATATCTGTGTCTTTAGGGGTATTTACATTTTTCTTTTCAGAAGAGAGTACCTAGGATGATAGGCAATAGATTCTTTCTGAGATACTTTTTTTTTTTTTTTTTTTTAATTTAAAGACAGGCTTGGAACCCCAGAGTGTCTGGTAGCAGTTTAGCTGGCAAAGTTCTAGAAGGATCCATTATTCAGTTGCAGCTTGAATAATGCACAAGCCCAGCGCACTGGGTTCTCTTCTCTCCCCTGCAGCCCAAGCCAGGATTGCAGCCATCTTGCAGGTTGCCTAGTGAATCCTTCTTCATGTTCTTCCTCTCTGCCCTTTCCAGGGAGCTCCCCTCACCCCAAGGACTGGTTTGAGGTGGCATGGGCATGGTAGAGGAGGCAGGCCTGCACGGGGGAGCCCTTTCTGGTTTGTTCTTCACAAATGGGCTGCAGGCCATCTGCAAAGGTCATTTGCTCACCGAGTACTGTCAGTGACCTCGCCTTCCTGGGTCTGGTCTGTTTAGTGTCTGGGTGAGTTTTAAGAGGGGAAAGAGATCTGTGGCATGTGGAGACGTGTTGAAATTTCCCAGGGATGCAACTGAAAGGCCTTGTGCTATTCCTTCTGCTGTTATTGTTAAGGCTAAAGACAGACAAGTAGCACCCAGTGAGATGAGGTCTTCCCAAGTTCCTTTTGAACCTAAATGAAAATGCACCACTTCTGGTTTTCTAGTCATTAATTGGAGATAAGAGTCTCATGAACTTTCTTGCCTGGGCTGGCTTTGAACTGCAATCCTCAGATCTCAGCCTCCTGAGTACCTGGGATGATAGGCAATGGTAAAAAGTCATTATGTACCTATGATTCAGGGTTTAGTCGGGTAAACACAATACTCTTGCAATCTCTAGAAGAAGGAATTTAGTTCCAGTGTATTAAGTTCCTCCTAGAGCAACGCAAAAGCTAGTAGAGTGAAGACCAGGCCCACTGTCTACATTCAGGAAATCAGGGAGCTGCTGCAACCCATAGCCAACTCCTCCAAAACCTTTCAGCCCTCCGCTTCTGCATTCCCAAGGTGGGTGACAGTGCGGCCAGCTGCCACAGCTGCCGCCGTGGGTACTGCTGTCCCCACCTCCACTGCCCTGGCTGCAGGAAAATGGAAAAAACAAAGGGCTCTGTTTCCCTTCATCCTTCCAGATCTTTAAACATGTGCACTTGGCTGCCAGAATTTGCCTGCCAGGGAACTGGGGGCTTCCTGGCCAATGAAGAAGCAGAAGCTAAGTGCAGCAGGCCAGAAAGTGGTCCGAACATCTCCTGGGGGTGGGGAGGGGGGTGCTTGGAAGGTGCTAAGTCAGTAAGTCACTAGATTGAGCTCTGTAACTCATGCTCTCAGTCCCTCCTTTGACTTGGTTGTCACCTGTTGTAGTACAAGTGACAAAGTAAGGGCTTCTTGCCCTGTAGTGTGGTTCCTTTGCAGGGGGCTACTAGGCTGTGATTTTAGGCCCGTCCTTTCCCCTCCCACTTTCCTCTTCTTCCTCCTGCTCTCTCTCTTCTTCATCTTCCCTTGCCTTCCCTGGTCTCAAATTCATGGGCCTAAGTGATCCCCTATTTTAGTCTTCTGAGTAGCTGGGACTATAGGTATACACTATAATGCCCTTCTCTAGGTACTTTTTTATTTTTATTTTTTATTGTTATTATAAGAGTGATGGACAGGGGGGTTACAGTTACATAAGTCAGGTAATGAGTACATTTCTCTGGACAATGTCACCCCTTCCTTTGCTCTGTCCCAGTTCTCTAGGAATTTTTATATTGAGAAGTTTTCATGGGGGCAAAGCTCCATGATAGAGTACTTGCCTAGCATGTGCGAGGCCCTGAGTTCTATCTTTACCATTGCCAAATAAATAATAAGAAAAAAAAGACCTAACAATTTTGAAGTGACTGTAGAAATGAAACGTGACTTCATTCTAAGAGCTGCTGCTTTGATGTATGACTATGAGGCCTAATGACAGCTTTTCTTTTTGGAGTCATCCTAATTAGTAGCTTTTATACAGTCAAATCTGGTTTATAATGGCCTCCTCCCCCCACCCCTCTCCCCTACCTCTAATTTCGTTTATCTTTTGTCAAACGAATTGGACAGAGATTTGATTTTTATCATCTTATTTTCATGAAATATGAACTATCATGTGTTACTTGTGTAAAAGTCACTTTGGGCGATGTTCACTCTGACACACGTGGGGGAGAACCGAGTTTTGCTTAAGTTTAGGACGTTGGTGAGTCTTTCTCATTGACAGACTTACCATTATGACTCTGACGCCTTTTGGGTTAGGAGGAGTCCATAGTGTCAGAGTCCACTGATTAACCCTTGAGGTTAGGGTTGACAGCCAGTCTGTGGTAGGAGTTCAGTCATGTCATTGTAGCCTGTGGATGAGTAGTACACACGATCCCCCACATAGCTTTGAAAGTACTAGAACTATATTGACAGAATCCCGTTTTATCTCTTGTTTTCTCCAGTTTTTAAGTCGGCCAGACTCACAATGGAAGCCTGACCATCCACATTGCTGGCGGCTACACAATGAACAAAGACTTTCAGTGTTTGCAGGGTAGAAAATGGAGCTGGAGGGGAACTAGCCGCTGCTGGGCAGTGACCTAGTTCACTAATTCACTCCTTCGACAGCAAAGCTGGGTTGTAAATGTGCATTTCTTTTATTTTGTTGCTGCATGGGGGATTGAAGCCAGTATCTTGTGTATACACTATATCCCTGAGTTCCCCAGCCAGACACATTTATTTATCTTTCTGATTCAGATATTTATAAATATTTCAGGTAGTAGTGCTTGAGGAAGGAACCCGTGGTGTTGCTTTGTATGGAAAAGGATTGCTATTTATTTGATAGTATCCTGTAAGGATTGAAAACAAACAAATACCACCAACAACCAAGGTAAGTTTTGGTATGGATCAGTACTCTATAACGGAGATTAAAAAACAAACACCAAAAAAACAACAACTGAAGTGGTGGCTCACACCTAACATCCCAGCTACTTGAGAGGCTGAGCTGAGAAGGATCACAATTTGAGGCCAGCCTGCACAAAAGTTCATGAGATGCCACTAAAAAACTGGGTCGCTAGCCTGTGCCTATTATTCTAGATACGTGGGGAGCGTGAATCAGAGGCTGTCATTCCACGCTAGTCTGAGCAAAAAATGAGACTTTTATCTTCAAGTCAGCCAGCCAAAGGAGGGCTGGAGGTATGGCTCAAGTAGTAGAGTGCCTACCTAGCGTATGTAAACCAAAGTCCTGATTTCAAACCCCAGCATTGAGCTGCCAGTGGCTTACACCTGTCACCTAGCTATTCAGGAGGCTGAGATCTGAGGATTGAGGTTCAAAGCCAGCCTGGGCAGGAAAGCCCATGAGACTTTTTTTTTCTTTTTCTTTTTTTTTTTTGGGGGGGGGGGGGGTCCAGTCGCGGGGCCTGAATTCTGGGCCTGGGCGCTGTCCCTCAGCTCTTCAGCTCAAGGCTAGCGCTCTACCACTTGAGCCACAGCACCACTTCCAGCTTTTTTCTTTTTGCTTATGTGGTGCTGAGGAATCAAACCCAGGGCCTCAGGCATGCAAGGCAAGTGCTTTACCACTGAGCCACCTTCCCAGCCCGAGACTTTTTTTTTTTCCTTTTTGGTTGGTCATGGGGCCTGAACTCTGGGCCTAGGTGCTGTCCCTCAGCTCTTCAGCTCAAGGCTTGCGCTCTACCACTTGAGCCATAGCACCACTTCCACCTTTTTCTGCTTATTTGGGGCTGAGGAATTGAACTCAGGGCCTCATGCATGCAAGGCAAGCACTCTACCACTGAGCCACCTTCCAAGCCCTCCATGAGACTCTTTATCTCCAACTAACCTCCAGAAAACTGGAAGTGGTGCTGTGGCTCAAGGAATAAAGTGCTATCTTTAAGCTGAAGAGTTCAGGGACAGTGTCCAGGCCTAGAGTTCAAGACCCATGACTGACAAAGACCAACCAACCAAACACCCCGCCCCCCCTACCCCAGCATTGCCAACCTGCCCCCAAATCCCAACAAAACCCAAAAGAGAAATCACATCTGCAATCACTTTTTCCTCCTTACTTTCTCCATCCAGAGTTGATTAGTTGCCCACTTTTTTTTTTTCCCCTCTATCATGGGGCTTGAACTCTGGGCCTGGGCAGTGTCCTTTAGCTCTTCAGCTCAAGGAAAGTGCTCTACCACTTAAGCCACAGCACCACTTCTGGCTTTTTTTTTTTTTTTTTTTTTTGTTCTTGTATGCTAGGCAAGCCCTCTACCATTGAGCCACCTTCCTAGCCCTTAGAGTTGCCCACTTTTTAAAGATAAAATTTTCTGTAGGCTTTTCTGCTGAAAAATGTGGGGAACTCACCCTGGATTAAAAATAAAATGATTCCAGACATTGCCAGATGTTTAAGTATCACCCTTTGTGATACTTAACCAAACCTAACATCAGCACAGAGAGCATACTTGTGGTCAGTGTGCAGCGCCTTGGAGAAATCTTTTAATAGGTTGGGCAGGTTGGTGTCGGGGAACATCTGGCCTATCTCTGTAGGCAGCTCCAAGCATGAACACCAATCAGTGTTAGCCCCTGAAGGATTCCATCCCAGCTATGGTATCTGAGTAAAGCGGCAGTACCGGATGCTCCAGGCAGTTAGTTCTCAGCCTTCCTCTCTTGGCTTTCTACTTAGGCTCATGATTCATCCAGGCAAATGTCACAGAAAGTGAGATGCCCGGTCTGCTCCAACTCTGATGTGTTTTAGTGGCCCCAGCTGCATTGTGTTTCAACAATATAAATGAGAGAAGAGTCCTCAGTTAGATCCAGCCCTGAGTGCTTGAGTTTAAATATCAGAAAGGCCAAGTGTTATCACTGAGGATCTGAACCTCCCTCCCATCCACCAATCAGGCCTGAATCTTCCTGGTTCCAACATTCACTGGGGAAGAGTCCCCGGCAGGCTGGCTCTGATTTCCTAGGCCGAACCTAGAGTAGTTGCTGGATGAATGAAAGAAGATGAAAGAAAGAAAGGGAGGAGGTAGATCCCAGAGGATGGAGTGAGAAGTATCCTTCCCTACTTCTTTCCTTCCTTCCTTCTTCTTTCTTCCTGTTTTTCTTTCTCTCGCTCTCTTTTCTTTCCCAGTAAGTACTGGGGCTTGAACTTAGGACCTGAGTGCTGTCCCTAACCTCTTTTACTCAAGGCTAGAGCTCTGCCACTTGAGCCACAGCTCTAACTATAGACTATTCCTGCCCGGGCTGTGACTTTTTAATGGGCAACTGGAGATAAAGAGCCTCACGGACTATTCCTGCCCAGGCTGGCTTTGAACTGTGATCCTCAGATCTCAGCCTCCTGAGTAGCTAGGATGACAGGCGTGAGTTACCGGTGCCTGGCCCCTTGTTTCTTTTTTAAGTGACACCAGAAATTGGGGTGCTATGTAGTGTCTAGTTTGGTGTAATTATGTCTGTCACCTCACTAACTTCCTCCCTTCCAAGAAGTACTTTGAGGAAAGTTCAGATCCCCATTGAATCTGTAGCTCTATTACTGGACCCACAAATTTAAAACACACATGGCTGACACCTATAATCCCAGCTCTGTAGCACTGAAAGAAAAGGTCCAGGTTTGAGGTCAGCCTTAGCCCCAAAGTTAGTGAGACTGCATTTCATTAAACAAACCTTACCTTTGACCTGTTGATAACTCTGGGGCTGGACATGTTAGCACTGGCCTTAATCCCAGTTACCTGGTAGAACTAGGTATGAAGATAGTGATCGGCGGGGGGGGGAGACACAGTGTTTTATCTGGGGGAAAAAAATAACAAGCAGAAAAGGCTAGAGGAGTAAGTGGAAAAGAGCACCTGGCTCACCAGTGTAAGACTCGGAGTTCAAACCCTGTACTGACAAAACTCAACTGAAAAGCCAAAACCCTACTCTTCATACATCAATGGAGCGTGGAGCTTCTAGAACAGCCCGTGTCCCTGATTTTCACGAATCCTGGTGGGGTTAGACACTGCATGTGCTGTCCCAGGACTAGAGGAAAGGGCCTTCCTTTGTGCTGTCCATCCGGGCTTTTGCTCGTGGGGCTGGGAAGGAGAAGGGTAAGGGCGGGAGCAGGTAATGCAGGCCTTGGTGTGTCTCTCCCTGAGCTCTCCCAGAGAGCTGAGTGTCAGTGTTAACCTGATTTTCACAGCTGAGGAAACGTGCCCAGGTACACACAGCTTGTGTGACAGGGAAGGAATTTGATCCCTGGTCCGTGTGACAAATTTGAAACCAGCAAGTTCTTCTCCCAGTTTCTGAGCAGCTTCTGTTTCTCGGAACCACACTGGCAAACAAAGAGAAAGCTCTCTGTTGATTTCTAGGAGTTTAAGATCATCACTGAGTGCGGTAGAAATACTAGCAGGGAATTGCTAATATGTCCTCAGAGGCTAATATGTCCGTTACTGTCTGGAGCCCCCGAGATCCTAAGATGCGCTTTATGGAGAAATAGATTAGATATCCAGTGCCACTCCTGGGGTTTGAACTTAGGACCTAGGCACCGTCCCTGAGGTTTTTGCTCAAGGCTGATTCTCTGCCACTTGAGCCATAGCTCCACTTCACACTTTTTGATGGTTAATCAGAGCTCACAGTCTCATTGACATCCTTACTAGGCTGGCTTTGAACCCTGATTCTCAAAACCCAACCTTTTGAATAGCTGAATCCAGCTATTCAGGCATGAGCCACCCACACCAGGCTGAGTTATACTTTCAGACTGCATAGCCTCCTCTGGTTAAAAATGAAATTATGGTAAGTTGGAAGAATAGAAAGTTTAAATGCTCTTTGGAAACTTGCCTGTTGGAGAGTCAGAATTCTACCCCACAAGTTAGCTTGGGATCAAAGTAGATCTTTTAAAATAATGCTTCAAGCAGACTTAGGCTGGAGTTAAAACAGTTAGCTTTTGGGGCTGGGAAGGTGGCTCAGGCACCGCATAAATAGAAGTGGCGCTGTGGCTCAAGTAGTAGAGCGCTAGCCTTGAGCTGAAGAGCTGAGGGACAGTGCCCAGGCCCAGAGTTCAAGCCCCACTACCGACCCAAAAAACAAAAACAGTTACCTTTCTTATGATATCAAGTGGAGACCCCATGTGTAAAAACAGTGAGAGCTCTCCCCCCACCCCAGCTGGCCTGGAACTTTGAGATCTTCAGACTCCTGAGTGTTGGGATTATAGGTATACACCACCACACCCAGCTCTGTGAGAGTTGTGATTGAGGAAAAGATAGGGATTTTTTTTTTTTTTAAAGCAGAATATTTTGGTGATGGAGCAGATAAGGAATTCCAGTTAGTTGTTGGCTTCGGTACTGGAGAGAAGGATATGGAAAACCAGACCAACCAGTCCAGGGAGGTGGGAGGTGGGTAGAAAGAGCTAGAACGTTTCTAAATACAAACTTACTTTCCTAAACTACCTTCCCCCGTCCTAGTAGGGGTGTCTTTTTCTGTTGTGGCTGCCTCAGGCAGGACTAAGAACTGACTGGCTGGCTGAGTTAAGAACTGACTGGCTGGCCGAGTTTCTATTTAGAGCGCCAGTGCTTGGTTCTGAGCTTAGCCGTGTGTGCTGGTGGTGTAGAAGGTGATCAGGTCTTAGGTTGATCTGTGTGGTAACTGTTTACATTCTCTATGAGGCAGTTTGCCCTGGGTTCTGGGCACCACCTCTTTCCTTTAGGGGCTTTTTCTTCATCCTGCCAAAAGTTTTGGGCTGGGGATGTGGCCCAACTGTAGAGCAGCCTCCTAGCAATCAAATGGCCCTGAGTTCAAACGCCAGTACCGCCAGGGGGAAGAAAGCCAAAATGAATCAAAGCTTTTCCTTCTGTGTGTCTAACTCATGTACACTGTGCCCTGCCGAGCCTGTGTGTTGATACTGCTTAAGAAAGGCGTTAATTATCTCCTTGTGGGGTTTAAACTGTGGGCCTAAGTGCTGTCCCTGAGCTGGTTTGCTTAAGGCTAACACTCTACCACTTGAGTCCCAGCTCCACCTCTGGCTATTTTTGGTAGTTTACTGGAGGTTAGAGTCTTGTAGACTTTGCTGCCCAAGCTGGCTTCAAACTTTGATCCTCATAACTTGGCCTCCTGAGTAGCTAGAATTACAGGCATGAGCCACCAGACCCTGGCTCATTTTTTATATTGTAAGATGGTTACATTCTAAATGATTACTTCAGAGACCCAGAGTCTGCTGTGAACATATTAAATTGGAAAATTCTAGCAAAATATTACAATATTCTGTTATCATTGTTCCTGAACTCTGTCAAAATTTAATATTGAATTCTATTTTAATATTGTTCTGCCTTTTTTTTTTTTCTTTTTGTTGGTCCTGGGGCTTGAACTCAGGGCTTGGGCACTGCCCCTGAGCCTCTTCATGCTCAAGGCTAGTGTTCTACCACTTGAGCCACAGTACCACTTCAGCTTTTTCTGAGTAGTTGCTTGGAGATAAGAGTCCTGTGGACTTTCCTGCCTGGGCTGGCTTCGAACCGTGATCCTCAGATCTCAGCTTCCCAAGTAGCTAGGATTACAGGTATGAGCCAGCAGCGTCTGACTAATATTGTCCTAATTTTTATGTTGTTTATCTCTCACTAGGCCCCATTTAAAATGAAACTTTATTGTCGTACCTATATGGGGGAAAAAGTAGTATATACAAAGCATCTCATTGTGTGGGGACTCAAGCATTCATCACTGCATCTTGGATTTTACATAATGCCCCACCCCTTTAAGAAAATGTTATCCTTCAGCTAGATGCTTGGGTTCTTCTGCAGGTTGTTTTGCCATCTGCGAATAGTAGGTCGGGAAGAAGGGACCCAGGACACCCTATCTGCACCCTTCTTGGCTGTCGGATGGACGCCCTGCCTACACCTTTCATGACTCTGGGAGGGAGGAAGGTTCTGCAGGACTGGTTTCTTCTGACTCCAGGCTAGGAAGGTCACCTGGCACTGAGCCTTGAGAGGCTCTGAGGGTAGATTTCCTCTGGGTGTAGCAGTGATGTAATACAAGAAGACGTGCAGAATGGAAACTTGCAAGCATGTTGTTTGCTTTTGGAGGTAGAGGAAAGCATCAGCACAGGAACTGTCCTCTGCCATCAAACATGTCTACATTTCTGACGTTCTTGCCTCTCTCTGGCTCAGCTCGTTTGTTATGCTGCTAGGTTGTTGGCCTTTTCACTTCCGAACTATTCTTATTTCCTGCCTGAGGAAACTTCAGAGTAATGATAAAGCACTGGGTGGATCTACTTCTTAAATAAATGTGCTAAAGCCTGGAGCCAGTAGCTCATGCCTGTAATCCTAGCTACTCAGGAGGCTGAGATCTGAGGATCCAGGTTCAAAGCCAGCTTAGGCAGCAAAGTCCACAAGACTCTTATCTCCAGAAAACTACAAAAAAAAAAAAAAAAAAAAAGCCAGAAGTGGAACTGAACTGTGGCTCTTGTGGTAGAGTACCATCCTTGAACAAAAGAAGCTCAGCTCAGGATAGTGCCCAGGTCCTGAGTTCAAGCCCTAGGACCTTGGCGAATGCAGTTCCCATGGACAGGATGTAGTTCCCATGGACAGG
This sequence comes from Dipodomys merriami, assembly GCF_024711535.1. Classification (NCBI taxonomy): domain Eukaryota; kingdom Metazoa; phylum Chordata; class Mammalia; order Rodentia; family Heteromyidae; genus Dipodomys; species Dipodomys merriami. The sequence goes on from NW_027204048.1 coordinate 12,778,997, forward strand.
TGGTGATGCCCCTCTGTCTAATGAATAGCTCTTGATCGTGTGCTTTGGCCTGGGCTCTTGTCATCATCTGTGTGTACATCCAGCATTCAGAAGGCATCCATTGGCTGTAACATGCTCTTACATTGTTTCTGAGGTTATGGGGGTGGAACCCATGGCCTATGCATCTTAGACAAGTGCTTTCCCACTGAGCTTCAGCCCCAGCCCCCTCCCTCCCTCCTTGTCTCCCTCCCCCTCCTCCTCCCCTTCCCTCCTTCCTTCCTTCCTTCCTTCCTTCCTTCCTTTCTTCCTTCCTTCCTTGTTGCTGATCTGGGGCTTGAACTCAGGGCCTGGGTCCTATCCTTGAGCTTTTTTTTGCCCAAGGCTAGTGCTCTACCACTGGAACTTGTGCCTTTTTAATGGTTAGTTGGAGATGATAAGTCTCACAGACTTAACTGCCTGGCCTGGCTTGGAGCTACCATCCCCAGATCTCAGCCTCCTGAATAGCTAGGATTATAGGTGTGAGCTCTCAGATCCTTTTTCTTTGGTTTTTATCAAGTTATTATTAAAGCTGTTATTATTACATACGTTATTATTATTGCTGTTATTATTACATTTTGAGACAATGCCTCACTGATTTGCCCAGGTTACTCTCAAACTTCCTGTCTCAACCTCTGAATAGCTGGGCTTAAAGATGTCTGCCAATACACCTAGCAAAAAATTGTTTTTCATGTTCTTCTTAAAACACTATGTATTTCTGTTAATGAACAAAAAAATACAGCTTTCCGATTTTAACCTTTCCTCACTGTTTGCAATTTTGCCTTGAGTTCTGTAAAAGCGAAAGTTTTAATGTTATTACTATTATTTTTGTGGGGAGGGGGTACTTGAACTTAGGGCCTTGAGCTCTTGGCTTTTTTGCTTACAGCTAGTGCACTACCACGTGAGCCACACCTCCACATCCTTCATGTAATTATCCAAGTCAGTTTCTAACTTCTAAATTATGTTTTGAAATTTTATATTTGAAAGCAAGCAGGAGCCGTTTCTTGTTATTTCCTGCACTATGGTGTCACCTAGTGGACTATCCGTGTTAATTACACATACAGGCATTGATCTTTGCTGATTTCCTGAAAACCACAATTTCCACAAAAAGGAAAACTTGTACGCCTTTGTACACTTTAATGGAGCATAATCTTTTGGGCTGTGATTTGAGTTATGAGGCAACTGTGTAGTTTTTGAGAAGGAGATCGGTAATGTTAGAATTTCCAGTGTTAGCCCTAGAGGAAAACGTTGGGAAGACTGTCCTGTCTCATGAATCATGTCACACAGGAAACTCATGAGTGACAGCTTCTTCTAAGGATGGAAACACCACTGTTTCAGAAATCTGAGCTTACATTTCTCTTGTCATAAGACACCTTTCCCTTTCCCACCTCTGGTCTTCATTACTACGTGCTCTCTCTAATGGGAAAGTGAGTATTCCAGAAAGGCTGCAGGTCTTTCTCCCTTGATTTCCTGATCGTTGCAGTGATCACTCACCCTTGGGCAGTGTCTCATGCAAGAGCACACTGACTCACCAGCTTACTGCATTTTACATACATACCTACACGCAGCAAATACCTACACAGCTGAAACCAGAAGCCTGGAACAATCAGTCATAAGTGAGTGGTCTAACATGAAATTATTGTGTCTTCTCCTCAGAGCTAGTGGCTGGTTCAGTTTTTATTTCCAGAACATCATTTGCTAACTTTAACATATCAATATATTTACAAGAGAAGTTCACAATGGTTTTTTCTTACAGGATAAATGTTATAATTACTCCAAGGCTTCTTAAAATGTAAAAACAAGTTTTGTTTAAAAAAAATTAGCGGTCTTTTTCCTCTTCAAAGAGGACTTTAGGATCATGTCTGGCTTGTTATAAATTTCTAGAATCTTCTTGGAAATAGAATATCTTAGGCAAGGTATCCGTGGTAGAGTACTTACCCAGAGAGCTCAGAGCCCTGAGTTCAAACCCCAGTGCAACATAAAAGATGTCATTAACCGGGCGTGGCAAATTCCTGTAATTTCAAGTTACTTGGGGGAGGTGGAGGCAGGAGGATTGTGAGTTGGAGGCCAGCCTTCACAGAACCAAACAAAAGGGCTGGAGGCCTGATTCCAGTGGTAAACTCGAGGGCAGTCCCAGTACCATGGCAGGAAAAACAATAGTAGGACATCTTTTAAAGAGGGCTTAGAACTGTTTGTGTGAAATAGTAGGTATGACTGTTTATAGATTTTAATGCATTAAAGTGAAACGCACCTCCACAGTCACACTGTTCCCATGGTCACGTGCCTAGTGGCCACGGATGATGAGTGTTTGCACACTGGACGGCAGAGCATTGTGCGGGGGAGCGCCGCCGTGTGTAAGTACGTCTCAAACTGGAATGCATATATTCTCCACTGAAAATGCTTTTTCTGGGGGGTGGGGTGGGCGGGGTTGGGAAGTCAGTACTGGGGTTTGAACTGAGAACCTTATACCTTGCTAGGAAAGTCATCTACTACTTGAGCCGTACCGCCTGCTCTTTTTGCTTTACTTAATTCAGATAGGGTCTTGTGCTTTTGCCTACACCTGCCTCAGACCCTGCTTTGGCCTCTGGAGTAGCGGGGTCTCAACCGTGCCTGGCTTGAAATGCTTAGTAGTCTAACCAACAGGTCCCACGTAGGGCCTAACCGTCTGCGTTTCTCCCAAGCTCTTGGGTGAGGGGTTTTACCCTTTGGCATTGACTCTCAGGTGGGAGAGGCTGTGTTTGAGACTCAGGCCTCTGCCTGCTTGGTGGCTCTTGGGGCCTCACCAGCCTCACTGATGTACAGCGGGAACACTGTGTCTGTCTCAGTGCACTGAGCTGCTCACTGCAGGTGCCGCAGGTCTGGGAGGGACAGTTTACCTTGTGTGTCATCTGGCACCAACTCCCTCTGGTAGCATGTGGCCAAGCAGCTCTAATAGGCAGGCTTTCTAACCTGCCTGTTCACCAAGCAGGGTATAATTTCCTTTATCTTGGTATCTATTATGGGGCGGTGGTTTGTACATGTGCTTGTTTTTTTTTTTTTTCTTAAAGTGAAGCTGTCTTTTTTTTCATGTTCAATGGGCTGAGTCAGCCTGGAAAAATCACAGAGTAGACCGGGCTGTGTCTTTGTTGACAAATTAGTAGCTTCCTTTTTGGCTTATTAATGGCTTCTTTGTAATTACAAACAATAAATTTAAATTATACTTTATGGTTTCATGTGCCAGCACTGTAAGTGTAGAGGTCTTCAATGTAATTATTTGCTGGTGTGTGTGTATGTGTGTGAGCGTGTGTAGATGTATGAGAGAGAGAGAGTGATGGACAGACAGAGACAGAGAAGTTTTATTAAAATTTGATGCATGAAGACTTGGATTACGATTGTGATCAGTGCTCTGTTATCTGTAGAGCCAAGCTATATGCAGGTTTTATTTGCTTTATTTTAAGATTATGTTTATCTTTGATGTTGGGATGGAACCTGGGCCTAGTGCATGCTGGGTAAGTTCTCTACCATAGAGCTACAGCCACAGCCCCAAGCTTAAAAAAAAAAAAATAGTGGCATTCATTGCCATTCCCAGCTTCTAGGTGTAGACAGCAGCAGGCAGCGCCTGCCAGTGTTAGCGCCTTGGATACCAGAACCCTCAGCGGTACAGTGACAAACAAGTATGTCAGAACCCGCCTTCCCTGACTGCAGTGCAGGGCTTGGGTGTCTGAGACCAGATCCCACCATTTCTCCTCCAGCTCTTCACTATCTCTTCATTGTCTTCATGACTCCAGCTTCCTCGTTTCTGCCCCAGCTGATCTCTAAAGCTGTGCTCTTGTTTCTCTGGCCTCTTGCGCTTGCCCTCTGGGGACAGTGGCTGCTGTCCCCTCTGCCACCTCATCATGTTACTGCTCTGTTGCTGCTTCTGCCATCTTCCCTTCATGCTTCCAGCTCAGCCTGTCTGCTAATGATACACATCAAAAGTAGGCAAGAAAAGCTCACGTTGGAGAAGCCTAATATTTGTAAAACCAGCAACGGACACAGACAGACGTCTCTTGCTTGCCTGCTTAAGTGAACCAAACACTGTGAAAGAATCGTCATGGTGACTCACACCTATCGCCCGAGCTACACAGGAAGCAGAGATTGGGAGATCATGGTTCATAATCAGCCTAGACCCTCCATCCCTCCCCCCCACCCCCCATTCGCAAGATAACATTTACCTCAGCCACTAAGCTGGGCATGGTGACTCAGCTCAGTCTGTAGCTAGACCTCTGGGCAAAAATGGGAGATCCTCTCTAAAATGAATAACTAAAGCTGACAAAGGCTGTGGGGTATGTAAAGCATCTGACTGCGACCAAGTTGGAGGCCCTGAGTTCAGAACACTAGGACCCCATATAAGGGAAACAATAAACATGAAAAGGAATAGCAATCATTCACTTCAATCGTGTATACACAGGATTGAACAGTGGTCCACCTGTTTAACTCCTGCCCCAGTGTCTTCTTCTAATCTACCTCCCAGACTCCCAAAGTCCAGCTGGAAAGTTCCAGGTATCCCATACAATCTCTTAGTGTTTAGAATCCTTTAAAAAAAAAAAAAAGAATCCTAAAGTCTTACTCCTCCCTATCCCAAGTACTCTCTCCCTCTGTGGCATGGACAGAGAAATGGATGGCTGGGTCTTTTGTTCTTTTATCTGCTAACTTTATGCCAAGTTTAGAAGAGGAGCTTGGCTGAGCCAGGGCTCTGTCCCTGAGTCGGGTCCTTGCTGTACCAACTGCCCAGGTCTTATCTTCCTCTGCTTATCTTCAAGAATGTGGAACATTTTGACATTAAATTTCTATGTAACCATCAGCAGTTCAGTTGATCTGAACCACTGCTAGTTTCTTTCTAGGTGGCTGGATTTGGTATGTGTCTGTTGTTTTTCCGAGAGGGTCTAGAGGGTCCCTCTAGAAGGTTCCATAGATAGTCATCCCTCCTCACTTGGAAGGATTGACTCCAGGACTTCTCTGGGCACCCAAATGTGCAGAGCTGGGAGGCTTTACACTACAGCGGTTTGGCGTTTGCATTGTAACCCACGTGTTTAGATTATTTCTACTGCTTATATAATGTGAGTGCTACGTAAAGTTGTTTCAATGACAGAAAAAGTCTGTACAGCCATCATTTAGTGCAGACTTGCTTGCTTTTCTTTTTTCCCCTCCATTTTTGAAAAATTGTTCTTACAAAGGTGATGTACAGAAGGGTTACAGTTACCTAAGTCAGGTATTGTTTGCATCTTTGAGATAGCTTCACTATATAGTTCAGCTTGGTTTTGAACTTGAGATCCCTCCCATCCCATCCCGCTCTCCCTCCACCCTCCTACACCCCCAACACCAACCAACCAGTCCTGGTCTTCTGAGTGTTGGGGATTTTTTTGTTGTTGTTGTTCCTTTAAAAAATACTTATGATCCTCCGGGTTGGATCTGAAGATGCAGGACCTGTGGATTGGAAGGGCCAAGTGTTCATTATAAATCTTGCAGAAACGCCAGATGATCTTGCGTGCCTGGAGGAAATGTCTGCTCTGATCCTGGGTGGGAGAGGGTAGACACTCAAGCTGTTCAGGTGGTGTTACATCCAAACGACTTCTTCTGGGCTCCCAAGTGGTGCTTTTTCACAGGGAGCAGCGTCCCCCACTGCATGGATGTGTCACTGTGCAAGATGACAACAGGATTTGCTGGGAGGGAATGTGGGCCACTATTGTATCCATCTTACGTAACCACGGGCAGTGAGGAGAATGGGTGAGCAGCAGGGAGGTAGGCAGTACTGCATGCAGCCCCTTGATGCAGCAGCGGCATGAAGACGGCTCAGGTCCTCCAGAGAATGTGGATCCAGGCTGTGAAAAAGTTTGGGAGATTGAAAGGCCATGTGAGTCCTGCACTGAGCTTTCCCCCTTCCCTTTGCCACGCTTGCTTTGCCGGGAGAGTGGGGGAACAAAGCCCCCTCTCACGATTAACTCCTTTATCCTGGGATTGAGTTACGTTCTGAGCGCTTTGAGTACGCGGAATGGTGAGATTGCACACTGCATTGCCTTCCAAGATGTCTTTTTCTTGACTTTTTTAAAATGTTTATTGTAAAGGTGATGGATGGACAGAGGGGTCACAGTTTAAAAAGTCAGGGAATGAGTACAGTTCTTTTTGAACAGTGTCCCTCCTCTCCCTCATTTTCTCCCAGTTCCCCCCCCCCCCCCAACCCATTGCTAGTAAATCTTGGGGAAATTGGTAGCATCTGGCTGCATTTGTGAAGCAAAGGCTGCCCGATTGGCTTCCTGGGTAGAGATCAAAGTATTGTTCTGGGTGTGTGTTTGTGTTTGAGGATTTTGTGTTTGGGGCTAAACCATTTTTGCGTTCTTATACGGCAGAAATCTGTATTCTTCTTATGTCTAGACTTAGAAATTGCCAGAGAAATACTTTGGCTTCTTTCTCTTTTTTTTTTTAAACTTTCTTTCTCTATAGTTTGAACGTGCGTCCTATCGTAACATGTAACTATTTGTTTACTTATGCGGCTGGGGGCTCTCATTCACCTTGTCCCTGACAAACAGCTTTGGTGGTCTTTGTGTTGAGCTGTGACTCCCATCACTAAAAGTTGTATAAGCAAGACCTGGCTATTTGTTTGTGGTTCTTTTTTCTTTTCTTTTTTAATGTTACGTAGTTGTATGACAGGGTTTCAGTTCAACAAGTTAGATTATGAGTACAGTGCATCTTGACCAATGTTTACCTCCATTTTTCCTACTCCCATTCATACCCTCATACCCAGCCTTTGCCCCTCCCCCTCCAAGTTTTAGCATCTTGTTATTCATTTGTTAACTATTCGTTATTCAAGGAATTAAACCATCGGAATCCTTCCTTGTTTATAATTTGGATCTAATTTCTGCATATAAGAGAAATCATCTACCATTTATCTCTCGTAAGCCTAGTTATGTGGTTTTAAAAAAAGATGTTCCTTTATTCTTTATATACTATATACATAGGATTAAAAATAATCTATTTAGTCAAAGTTTTCTAAAGGAGAACATCTTTATAAAAAGTGTAGGGTTTTTTTTTTAAAGTACAGAAGGTCAAATAACTTTTTTTCCCCTGATCCCTTTCTCTTTCTTCTTTGCGAAAACACCTCACTGTTATCACAAAACTTTTTATTTATGGTAGACACGTAAACGCCCCCTTCTAATATCCTGTGCATCTGGGAAAGTCTTGTTAAAGTAGAGAAGGTTGTTAATGCTGCTCACACAGAAAGTAAAAGTGAACGCTGGTGGCTCACACCTATAATCCTAGCTACTCAAGCGTCTGAGATCTGAGGATTGAGGTTCAAAGCCAGCCTAGTTAGGAAAGTCCATGAGTCTCTTATGTCCAATTAACCAAAAGAAAACCAAAAGTGGGGATGTGGCTCAAAGTGGTAGAGCGCTAGCCTTGAGCAATAAGAGCTCAGGGACAGCGCCCAGGCCCTGAGTTCAAGCCCCACAATTGACCAAACAACAACAAAGCTGGAAGCACATTTCAGGTTTCATGGGGGACAGAATCTTGACCCTGGGGGTGAAAGGTCGAGATGCCTTGTGTTCTTCTGGGTCCCATAGCTCCACCAGCCCCCTCTCCATCCCTGCACCTGCCCCCCTTCCCCTTGCCCTCCTGGCCTTCCCCGTGCCTCTCCCCTGGCTGGTATCCTCCTACCTCCCCCACCCCATGGAAAGTGTCACACTTTCACTCTGCACAGGTTTTTGGAATTAGGTGTACCATTCGATGTTGGGTCTTGGCTAGGAACCAAGTTATCTCTTTATGGTCACTCACTTGCTTCCATTTTTCCTCCTTAACTTAAGAAAGGTTTATGACATATCCACAAAAGAATGAACTTTCTAGAGTGTAAAACATAAGCTGATGCTGTGACTCCATTATCTGTACCCAAAGACCCTTGCAAAAGTGCCACACACACATCCTTTGTGACCCTCCTCACCCCAAGCCATTTCTTCCTGAGTTTGTATATCTCATTCCCTGGCTTTTTCTTTAGGGGTCTTGTCATATATTCAGATCCATGTGTAACACACCCTTGTGTGCATACATAGCTGTAAACCAAGGATCAGTTTCTATTGTAGACAGGCATAGCATGCATAGCAGAACTTACTGTTTTAAAAACCACTTTTAACTTCAGTAGTATTAAATGTTCATATTGTCATGAAACATCGTTGCCTGTTTAAAAAAATACATAGTTTTATTGTTACTATGAAGGTGTTGAACAGAGGGGTTACTGTTCAAGTAATGTTCAAGTTACAATTCAAGTAATGCATATATTTCTCCTTTGGACAATGATCAGTTAGTTGCTTTCTGAACGACATAAAAACGATGCCACATTGTGCAGATACTTCTGGGATGTCTTTCACTTGGCATTCTGTTTGAGATGTGTGTGTGTGTGTGTGTGTGTGTGTGTGTGTGTGTGTGTGTGTGTGTGTGTGGTTTTCCTTGCAGTGCAATGTGTTATCACCTATCATATATGCATTTCTGTTGTGTTTTGAGAGATGCCTGGGTTGTTTGCAGGTAGGTGTTGCATTGAGGATGCTGCTGCTCAGATACCCTCATGGCCTATCTGTCATCTGCCCTGGAGAGTCACTGTGTTGTAGAACATGGGCACCTGTAATTAATTCTAACGTGTGTGCTTTCCCAGGGGAGCGTGGACCTCCCAATTCACAAACGGCAACCTGCTGGTATGTGTGCTGTGCTGAGAAGACCCCCCATGCTGACACTGGATCGGAGCTGGTGGGGAGGGTGGGGCCAGAGCCCCTGTGGCCCAGTTTGAGCAGGATGAGCTCAGCTCGCTGCTAAGCTGCTGCTCCGGCTGGCAGCTTCTCCCCTGGGATGTGCCCAGCACTGATATTCAGGGGAACAAGTGTGATTAGCAGGGAGCTGTGTGTTTCTGAAGAGATAATAGATAAATGAGGTAGGGAAGACAGGGGTTTGCTTTCTGGGTACACCCATGGGAACCAGTACATTCCACAAAGGCTTGACTTTTTTTTTGTGCCGGACCTGAGGCTTGAACTCAGGGCCAGCATGTGGTCCCTGAGTTTTGTTTTTTTTTTTTTTTGCTCAAGGCTAACCACTTTACCCTTTGAGCCATAGCTCCACTTCTGGCTTTTTGGTGGTTGATTGGCAATAAGAATCTTACAGATTTTCCTGTCCAGGCTGACTTTGAACCTAGGTCTTCAGATCTCAACCTCCTGAGTAGCTAGGATTATAGGCGTGAGCCACCCGCATCCAGTTGTGTTTGACTATTTTATTCACTGATGTGTTTGAATACCAGAAACTATATGCTTGGCATGGAATGTTGTGGTTCAATAGGAAAAGAATATTTGGTGGTGGGTATTGGAGTTTGAACTGTGGAGTTGGGCTTTGTGTTTGCTAGTCAAGTGCTATATAACATTTGAGTTAAGTTCCAGTCCTTTGGCTTGTGAGTTCTTAAATACAGTCTAGCCTTTCTGCTCTGCTAGCTTGGACCACAATATCCTCCTACTCATACCTCCTTACAAGTAGGATGATGGACTCATACCACCACACGCAGCATATTGGCTGAGATGGGGTTTCACAAATTTTGGGGTGAGACCATGATCCTTTTGATCTCTGTCTCTCAAGTAGCTAGCATGATAGGCATGAGCCACCAACTCTTGCTTCAATAAATATTTTTGAGTGAACGAATGAATGAGTGAACAACTTACAGGTCTGCCGGGAGACTTTGCAAAAAGGTAAAGTTCTGTGGATTTTGTTAGTTTTTTAAAAAGAGGTAGCCGAGTAAGAACCATACCACGCACGTGGTATTCAGGTAAGGGGTAGGTTTATTCATCGTTCTGGCTGGCACCAGGCCATGTTGGCCCTCCACGCGGTGGGGAAAGGCCTGGGAAAGACCTGGAAAAGAGCTGGGAAAAAGAGAGCTGGAAAAGAGAGAAAGCTGGGAAAGACAGCGTCTGGGCCTGGGCTAGGCCTTAGCTAGGGTATGGGCGGAGAAAGGTGTGGCCACATCAAATTCAGAGGTGACCTCAGCGGATGCAGATGTGACCTCTTCCAGGTGTGCCAGTTGCCTAGGTAACGCAGGTACTGGGTGGAGACTTTGCTGCGAGGAGGGTGGAGTCTGCTCACCATCCAGGAGCAGACCTTACAGATTTAATTGCTCATAATTTTTAATGTCTAAGAGAACAATTTTTCCCCCACTTCATTTACTTACATTTGGTAGTAGGGTTCAAACTTGGGGCTTGTGTATACAGAGCAAGTGCTTTACCACTGAGCTGTATTTCCAGTGCTATAGAAATTTATTTTTTACCATAATTCCCGCGTCTTTTTTGTTGTTTGTTTGTTTTTACCAGTCCTGGGGCTTGAACTCAGGGCCTGGGCACTGTCCCTGAGTTTCTTGGGCTCAAGGCTAGCACTCTACCAGTTGAGCCACAGAGCCATTTCCAGCTTTTTCTGTTTATGTGGCACTAAGGAATCGAACCCAGGGTTTCAATCATGCTAAGTAGGCACTCTACCACTGAGCCATATTACCACCAGCCCCCCACATTTCTTAAAATTTAAGATTTTGTATTTAATCACTTAGTGTGGCAGGACGTAAGTTCTTTTAATATTACATTTTAGTAGTTAATGTCAATGCCTCAGCTTACTAAGCAAGATAAGATGCAGCCTCTTAGAGTCAGTTCCATTGCATACTAAACTGTGAGGACTTTAGGCACCAGGCAACTTGGTGGTAAGGTCAAATTGATTAACATTTAGATTGAGCCCTGTCAGCAATGGTGGTGGTGGTGATGGTGGTGATAGGTGACAGATCCTCTCATTGGCAAATTTAGTCTAAATGAACCTAAAAGCCTATCATCTAGTTATGGAAGGGTCGTAAATGTAAGAAGCCAGGTTCATTCTACTTTGAGCATTGTTTTAAAAATAAAAAAGTTTGAAGCTAGCCTCTCATTCATTTGACTAAGTGATAAAATTTCAGTCCATAAAATGAAAAAAAAAAAAAAACTGTGTTGTTCCTTAGGGAATTAAACAATTATTTGGCATCTGTTTTCCAGTCTTCCCCTTAAAGACTTTCTTTAATTGAAAATATAGTCATCCTAATAAAGTCTTAATATAGGATTAGTGAGAGTTACGTCATTATTTTAATGTCCATGCAGCCTTCATTGAACCCAAATCTCACTCTAGTTTTGGATACTTGGCTCCAGCCAATGCATTGCCCAGTGCCAAGGCAATAGATGTTGTGCTATTGATTAGAATTTTCCTGATGAGTTTGAAATACATTTTAGAGGGACTGGGCTGTGCACTGTTTTCTTTTTTTTTTAAATAAGTTTTTCATTGTAAAAATATTTTACAGAGGGTTACAGTTCCATGAGCAAGGTAATGAGTACATTTCCTCCTTCTCCTTTGTTTTTCCCCTACCATCCTTTCCCTCCCATCTCCACAACTACATCCCCCTCCCCCCAATTGTAAAGTTCATTTTTCAACATAGTGTCTTGTACATCTCATTGTTACAATGGGTCAACCTGTATCCCTATTTAAACATTTTGTTTTTACCCTTCCCAAATTAGAGAAGTGTATATGCAGGGCACCAACATCAAATACAGTGAAAACAGGGGTTATAGTGTGGGGGGGAGGAACATCTAAAGCAATGAAAAAAATCACATGGTTCCTTATAAATATGTTAGAAACAATAGCAAGAAAGAAAAAAATCACTTGTGTTCCTATCTTGGGGTTCATTTTGCTTAACTTAATCTTATCTGGTCATATGAATATTGCTTTTGACCTTTTCTACTTGTCCCAGACATATACTAGTTATTGTGAATAAGGGAAACCATGGGACCTATGTTTCTTTGGGCCTGGCTTACTTCACTTAATGTAATTTTTTTCCAAGTCTTTCCATTTCCTAACAAATGGGACGATGTCATTCTTTCTGATGGAGGCATAGAATTCCATTGTGTATATATACCACATTTTCTTGATCCATTCATCTACTGAGGGGCATCTGGGTTGGTTCCATATCTTAGCTATGGTAAGTAATGCTGCAATAAACATAGTTGTGCTGGTAGCTTTACTATGGTCTTGTTTGTGGTCATTTGGGTAAATGCCCAAAAGTGGGATTGCTGGGTCATAGGGGAGCTCTATGTGGAGTCTTTTGAGACGGAGTTTTCTTAATATGAGGAGATCTAACTATTTCAAGAAGGATTCGTATCTGTGTGTTTTGTTTTAAACAACAACTTCCAGATTGGTTTTCTTTGCTGAAATTTGCCCAGCCTTCAGGTACAGGAAGGTATGGAGGAGGTGAGCTGGGCAAAGCCCATGAGGTCCCGTCCAGGTGGGAAATGGAGTAGTTTACCCAGGCTGCAACTGAAACCTGAGGTGTCAAGGACATATGTAGGATGTGCTCTTTGATCCCTCCCGCTGATTCCTCCCGTGTGTGACAAGACTTCAGTTGTGTTTCTGCTTGCAGTTCCCTTTAAGAGAACTCATACCTGCACTTGTTAGAAAATGCTATCTTAGACTTAGTAAAGGTCCAGAGAAATGGTCATTAACACAGCTAGAACCCTGGGCGATAGGTATGAGTTTGCAGCCTGACCAAGTGTGTTTTTGGGGAAACTGAGGTTGTGGGTGTGCGGTAGAGCACTGGCCTTGCCTGATCTTTAGCCTACACCAAAACACACCAGACAGTAGCTGAATTTATAGAAATTTCCTTTCCCAAAACTTAAAGGTAATAGAAACCAGTGCCTTCTCCATTCTCATTGGATGAGTAGAATGTAAATATTCTGAAATTGTTGACTCATTAATGCCAGTACTGAGACTTGAACTCAGTGCTTTGCTTCTCTGGCTTGGCGTTTTCACTCAAACCACTTGAACCTCACCTCTACTTCTATTTTTTGGTTAACTGGAGACAAGAATCTCATGGACTTTTCTGCTGGCTTTCAACCATGCAGATCTCGGCCTCCTGAGTAGCCAGGATTATAGATAGGAACAACCAGCACTCATCCTATATCCTGGTTTATTGAGGAGAAAAACTTGGAGTGCCTCCTCTATGCCAGACACTGTTCTAGAAGAGAGCAGGACAAAGGCAGTGAGATGTGAGAGCCCTATCTGAAAATTTACTATCATTAAATGTAGATATTTTAAAAATTACATATACTTGTGTGACTCAAGTGGTAAAGTGCCTGCCTAGTAAACCCAAGGCCTTGAGTTCAATCCCCATACTGCCAAACATCATCAACTACATATAGTCTGTACGACGAGAGCATTCTTTTTTTTTTTTTTTTTTAAGTTGTAAGCAGGACTGGGGGTGTAGCTTAGTAGTGGAGCATGTACCTGGAATGCTCCAGGCTATGGCATCAAAACACCAAGAGCAAACAGATTGAACTTCATGGTTCATACCTGTAATCCCAGCTATGGAGACACAGATTGGGACAATTGGGTTTGAGACTAATGCAGGCAAAAAAGTTAGTGAGACTCCATCTTAATTAGCCTGAGAATGCAATGCCAGCCCCATGAGAGACATAGATAATAAATAGGATCATGGTCCAAGCCAGCCTTCAGAGAAACCGGAGACCGTATCTGAGAAGTAAGGTTAAAATGACTATGGGCCATGGTTCAAGTAGATGAGCACCAGCCTAGCAAGTTCCAAGTCCTAAGTTCAAACTCCAGTGCTGCCAAAAGGAAAAAGAAAATTGAAGGTGCTCAAGGACCACTGATACAGATTTGCACAATGTAGATAACAGTCTTTCAGAATGTTTATACATTACAATATAGCTGATGCACTTTGCAACCTCACTATCCTCCCTCAATCTCAAGCTCCATCTCAGGCACATCGAGAGCAATTTACTTGCTTGCCCTTCTCACTTCTGTTATGTTTTGTGTTTCTCTCTCTGTCTCTCTCTCTCCTTTTTTTTTTTTTTTTTTTTGAGCTGGTCCTGGGGCTTTAATTCAGGGCTTGGGCACTGTCCCTGGGCTTCTTTTGCTCAAGGCTAGTGTTCTACCACTTGAACCACAGCTTCACTTCTGGTTGTTAATTGGAGTCTAATTGATGGTCCTGCCCCTGCTGACTTCAAACCCGCTGTCCTCAAATCTTAGCCTCCTGAGCAGCTAGGATTATAGGCATGAGCCACCAGTGCATGGCCTGGCTTTTTAACCCTACCAGATGATTTGTTTGAATTTCATTAAAAAAAAAAATCCTTGGGATTTCTGATTTTTTGGAACCAGATTGTTTTAGCTAAGGGAATGTCCCAGAAGTGAGAGGGAAGGGAATTAAAGATCATAAATTCTTCTCAAAATGAGTCATCAGTTATAGTTGCCCATCTTCTGGGCCAATAAAATTGCCTTTTCTATTTTTCTGCTACCACATACATAGTGGATATAATTGCCGTTTTGTTCAATAAGAAAGGACCACATTATCTGGCCATTTTTCATATTTTGTACATTTTTTTTATATCTGTGCAAGACTGGCTAGTTGTATTAAGAAAGTATCTTCTAAATGTAGAGCTTAAAGAGTTTTTCTGACATTATTTTAAGCTGTATGCTACCCACCGGTACCTTTTATTTATTTAATTCAATTACTGTGTCATTCTGTCTTATTCTTTTTCAAACTATTTTTAGTTGTGTAACCTTGCTTTTCTTTTCTTCAGTCTTACAACCTGTGTTTGTATAGATTTATTGTGATTACTTGCATTCTTTGTTCTCTACAACCATATTTTGTATTTTCTATTTGACTTTTTCTCTTTTTTTAATCTTTTCTTTTTAGTCTTTATTTTCTTTTAGGTTGATATTTGTGTTATATACACGTTATATATATATATATATGTATATATGACATATTTATGCCTCTGTTGCCCTTATCTTCCCCCATTTGCCCTACCATATTTTTAATAGCCCCCCCTTTTATTCTCATTTCTCCTAACCCTCATTTTTTTCCCCCTTAAGTCTGAATTTTGATGCATTTTTTATTTTTCTTTTTTTATCTTATTTTTATTTTTTGTGCCAGTCCTGGAGTCTGAACTCAGGAACTAGGTGCTGTCTGGGCTCTGTCTTGGAGCTTTTTTGCCCAAGACTAACACTTTTTACCACTTGAGCTACAGCTTCATTTCTAGCTTTTCGGTGATTAATAGAAGATAAGAATCTCACAGACTTTCCTATCTGAGCTGGCTTTGAACCACAGTCCTCAGCTCTCAGCCTCCTGAGTAGCTAGGATTATAGGCATGAGCCACCAGCATTTGGCTGTTTCAGATTTCTTGGCTCAAAGAAACCTTCATCATGGAAAGGCCATCATTACTTTGGATATTAAATTTCTCTTTATAAGAATGTCCTAGCATCTTTCACTCTTTACCAGTACAACACCTGAAGCCTCTGCTTCTAGCCTCTTGACATACTTCCTACCCTTGTGTTCTGGGTCATGTTTTCTTGTCAGTCTTCTAATTCAGTAATTGTCTTTTGCTATTTATAGGCTTAATCTTATGTTGCCTAATTTCAGTTTATTTTCAGTCTGTTACTCTTCTACTTTCCCCTCATGCCCTCTTCAGAACACACACACACACACACACACACACACACACACACACACACACACACACACACACACACACACACACACACACACACACACACACACACACACACACACACACACACACACACACACACACACACACACACACACACTATCCTTTTGTTTTTTGGTCTGTGATTGGACATTGCCAAATTTATGTTTCCTGTAACTCACTGAAGGTGTCTTGCGTTGTGTTCCTGTTCTGATTGTGAGCTCATATTCCTTAGATACATATTGGGGGGTGGGGGGTGGGCCAGGGGGGGCGGGAGGCTTGCAAAACCACTTGGGGCAGATTTGGGGGGAGGTATGTGGCCACACCCATAGCCATTTCACTTCCAAATCTGCACACAGCTCTATTGATAAGAAGTCTCCAGGAAGCAGTCTGGAGGGTCCTTAGAAAGCTAAAGATTGACCTCCCTTACGACCCAGTCATACCACTTCTAGGCATCTACCCTGAACAACAGGAACCAATATACAAGGACACGTGCACCTCCATGTTTATTGCAGCACTGTTCGCAATAGCTAGGATATGGAAACAACCTAGATGCCCCACCACAGATGAATGGATCCAAAAATTGTGGTATCTATACACAATGGAATATTATGCAGCCATTAGAAATGACAAAATAATGGCATTTGCAGGGAAATGGATGGAGCTAGAAGGAATCCTGTTGAGCGAGGTAAGCCAAGAACGAAGAGACAAACAGTACATGGTCTCCCTGATAAGTGGATGATAAATCCAAAATGTTAGGTGATATGACAAAACTAACAGGACTTAAGAAACAAAGAACTCCCACTCATCTGGTTGAACCACTACTAAATATCCCCATGCTGCTGATCACATATATGGTATATAACATATGAGCACCGTTATATATTACAGACTGTGATAGACAATTTGCTCCAGGAAAGTTAGAATGAACTTGTGACTTTAAATGAGCATCATTATTCCACAATACTGTGAATTTCCGGAAATTAAGTAATCACTTAATCACAATCAAAAAAAAAAAAAAAAAAAAAAGAACCTTGGGGAAGGGAGGGAGGGAGGGGATGGTAGGGGGAAAACAATGGAGGGGGTAACAATGTTCAAGAGGAAGTGGAAGTGTACTCATTACCTCACTCATGTAACTGTAACCCTCTGTATAGTATCTTTACAATTAAAAAAAAAAAAAAAAGAAGTCTCCAGGGAGATATTTTTAGTTATTTCCACAATAGCTTTGGACAGGCAGGCTAGCATTTCTGTTCTGAGTGCACTGAAGTGAGGTTTCTAATGTATCTGGCTCTCATCGCCTGCCCTGATACTGCTTTAACTTACTTTGTGTCTTTCCAGCCTCTTGGTTCAGTGCCAGCTTTTTCTGTGGCTTTTTCAGCTTTCTTGACGTGTCTAGCCTTCTCAGAAGCAGCCTGCATTTAATGGAAGGTTGTTCTTTAAATGACATTACTGCTTTTAAGGATTTCTTAGACATTTATTATCTTAGAATATTGGTAGGAAACAGAGTAGACTTGGTCACCTGTGCTTTCCAATGCTTTCTTCATCCACTGTTGCTGGTGGAGGAAAAGTCAGAAAAAAGTCACCCCCGAAAACTTGCCAGGAATCACTTTTGATAGGAGAAGGCAGGGTCGGGGAGCCTTTAAAATAAAAAATAAATCTGCTCTAACTAGATGTTTTGTTTGTTTTGTGCTGGTTACTGCTCTTGCTTGGCTGGGGCTCTACCATCTGAACCATGCCTCCAGCTCCAGCCTTCTGTTGGTTAATTGGAGCTGAGTCTCTCAGATTTGTCTGCCTGGGCTGGTTTGAAACCTAATCCAGATCCTCAGATCTCAGTCTCCTGAGTAGCTGAGATTATTTATGTGACTTCCCAGTACCCAGCTAAAACGAAATATTTTTTAATAATTTTTATTGAGATGAAGTGATTACATAAATTTCACAAATTTTACAGTATTGTGAGATAGTGATACTTAAAGTCACAAACACATTTTAAACTTCACAAGGCAAATTGTCATTATCATGGTCTATAATGTTTGTGGATTCAATGAGCTTTGACAGTACAACTGTTTCTTCCACATCGGGTGATTTGTACATTTCTTTCCTTTTGCTTAGTGTCAGCTGTTCCCTCTTTCCCTCTCATTCACTCCCTCCCAATGCTGCTCTTGAGTTGCTTAGTTCGTTTTCATCAATGTCCAGTGCAGCTGATGGGCTCCTCTGTTGTATTTTTTCCCCCATTTCCCTCTGATTGTGTGCCCTCTTCCTAGCTTCCCTCAGATGTGCGCACACACACACACACACACACACACACACACACACACACACACGTGGTCAAGAGCCTGGAGTCATTTAGAAATGATATGACAAATTGAATGGAGAGCCTTTGTTTCTTGAATCCTGTTTACTTTGTCATATCTCCTTGCATTTTGGACTTAACATTCACATATCAGGGAGACTAAATATTTCTAAAGAGGTGAGTGGAGATAGTAAAAGGCCCAGCATCTCACTCACTTTAAGGGTATCTCTCTCTTTCACTAATTTCTAGTATTATTAAGATCACTATTTTCTGGAAGGAGAGTTGCATGATATTACATTATGAATAATTATCCTATTTTTGGTGTATAGGAAATATGATCTGGACTTGGTATTGAGCTGTTTTTGAATGACAGCTTTATTTCTAGCCCTAAAGTATGTATGATTTTGATCAAGCTGTTTTGTTTATTTTCAAACAGGCTCCAGGCATGGAAGAGCTGATATGGGAGCAGTATACTGTGACCCTGCAGAAGGTGAGTTGTGCACATCTCACGTGGCCGTGTCTGAAATCAGGTGCTTGATGATGAGGCTTCAGACCCATTGTTGTGTGGATGATTCAGACAGTGACTCAGTCTGGTTGCAGTGCGCAATTGTTGGTAATCCATTGGTAGCATGGGCTGGCTGTTCCCTGGTGATGGGCTAAAGATTTTCTTTTCTTCTCTGAGTAAGTTTTGACACCATCAGCCTGAGTCACGATGTGAGTCCACATCTCCCCATGTCTGTGGATGAAACTGGCCTTCGCTTTTATAAACCCCGAAATAAGTTAGGATTATGTATTGTCTAGGCTCACTGGCACACATTGCCATTCATGGAATGGTTTAATGCTTTGCTTTCTCATGAGAGCTCAACACTTACTTTTATGCTCAGATTTTTATCTTGTTTGTTTGTTTGGCTTGATTTTTTTTTGTTTTCTTGTTCCTGGCTGGTCTGGAACTCACTGTCATCCTTCCTCTGTCTCCCAAGTACAGGGGACAGATTCTTATCTTGAAAGCCCATAAACTTCTCTTTATCCTAAATTCAAATGAAATTGCTAGCTCATCTAAGGTGAAGTTCAAGATGTACTGTAAAAATACAATTTTAGCCCAGATCCCATCTTAATTGAAGTTGTTCCAGCTCAGGACAGCATGACACAAACAGGTACAGTTCCTTTCTAACAGCACACCCCTATTTAGACAGAAGACTTTGTTCCTTCCCTGCTGGTTTCTCATGGCTGCAGTCCACCCATGAATGCTCTCCCGCTTGGCAAAGCTGTTTCTTTTAGATAAGGGTTTTTTTTCCCCTCCCCTGTCAGCTGACCACAATGATGCTTTATCTGGTTTTCATTTGTTTCTGTGTGCCCCATCTGCTCCTGCGCTGTCTCTGGTTATTGATTTGACCTTTATGTGATTGAGTGCTTGTAACAAATCCTGAAAGCCACTTACAGAAGGATTTTTCATTTTTCTCCTACCTCTCCCCCACCAACAGGATTCCAAAAGAGGATTTGGAATTGCTGTGTCTGGAGGCAGAGATAACCCCCACTTTGAGAATGGAGAAACATCCATCGTCATTTCCGATGTGCTCCCTGGGGGACCTGCGGATGGCCTGCTCCAGTGAGTTGTCTCTGTTTCTCTTCACCCCAGTACGCCGGGGCTGTTGACATTAGATGGGGGGCTCTGGTTAGTGTGCACTCTAAAAGGAAAAGAAAAACCAAAAAAAAAAACCCCACCACAAAACACTTTTTATATAACATTGGACAAGCTGCAAGTGGGATGTGAAGCCACAACTAACACATTATGTTTTCTCAGTCCCTTAAACTCGGGGGGGGGGGGGGGGGGGGACATTCTAACTTTGGAGGCAGGGGGCAGTAGTTTTCCATAGGAAGGTAATTACAAGTGTTCTTCCTGAGCATGGAGTGTGTATTAGACTTTCTATCACTATCACTATGACGAAATACCTGAAAGAATAGTTTCACGGAGAGGAGTGACTTATTTGGGCTTCATGTTAGGGAGGGTGTGGCGAGCAGAGCACCTCACATCACAGCTTTTGCTCTCAGCCTTTTTCTTTGTCCCTCTCTTCTTATTCCATATTCCATTCTGTCAGCGTCCCCAGCCTATGGGAATGTGCCACCCTCAGCCAGGAAAATCTTTTTCCACTTACAGTTGTCTCTAGAAAATCTTTAGTCAGCTGGGGGCCGGTGGCTCAGGCCTGTAATCCTAGCTACAAGGAGGCTGAGATCTGAGGATCGTGGTTCAAAGCCAGCTCCAGCAGGAAAGTCTGTGAGACTTTTATCTCCAATAAACCACCAGAAAACTGGAAGTGGCTCAAGTGGTAGAGCACCAGCTTTGAGCTGATGAGTTCAGGGATGGCACCCAGGCCCAGAGTTCAAGCCCCACAACCAACAGGAAAAAAAAAAAATCTTCAGTCATACACAGAAATGTGCTTTACTAATCTAAATGCTTCTCAGTCCAGTTAAAATTAACCATCACTTAATATATACAGGGTTTTATGTGTATAAATATAGAAACTTATTAAGGCATGGAATACCTAGGGGAGGGGTCCAATCATGTAACTCCTGAACAATTCATGAATTGTTTAACAAAATGAATGCTAGGAAGTGGAAACATGTTGGGGTCAGGCATTGAGAAAGAGTAATGGAAGGAGGAGGGAAGGGTGAGCAAATGAAATCATTATATTCAATGTACATTATGTAAAAATTGAACTAGGTAACTTGGGGAAAGAGATGGGAAGAAGAAAATGGGGGAGAACAATAAAAGGGTGACAGTGATCAAGAAATACTATCCCCAGGGGCTGGGAATGTGGCTTAGTGGTAGAATGCTTGCCTAGCATGCATAAAGTTTGATTCCTCAGTACTACATAAACAGAAAGGGGCTGGAAATGTGGCTCAGTGGTAGAGTGCTTGCCTAGTATGCATGAAGCCCTGATTTGATTCCTCAGTGCCACATAAACAGAAAAAGCTGGAAGTAGTGTTGTGGTTCTAATGGTAGAGTGCTAGCCTTGAGTAAAAGAAGCTCAGGGACAGTGCCCACGCTCTGAGTTCAAACCCTAGAACTGCCCCCCCCCAAAAAAAATACCACATAAACAGAAAAGCCAGAAGTGGCACTGTGTCTCAAGTGGTAGAGTGCTAGCCTTGAGCAAAAGAAGCTTAGGGACAGTGCCCAGGCCTGGCAAGCCCCAGAACTGGCAAAAACAAACAAAAAAACAAGTAATGTACTCATAACCTGGCTTATGGAATTGTAACCTCTTTGTACAACTACATAATAATAAAATAAATTATTTGAAAAAATTAACCAATGCTAAGTTTAAAATCAACATACTCCCCTCGCGTCTACCAAACATTACTCATATTTGTTTCAATTCATATTTTTGAAGGATTTGATGAAAATGTCTGGAGATGTAGCTGAGTAGTAAAGCTGTGCTTAGCGTGTATGAGGCTTGAGTTTGAACCCAGCACCCCCTTTACCCCCAACTTCCACCTACCCCTTCCCCAAGAATTTAATGAGAAGACTTTTGCTTAGTTATCCTGTTTGTAAGACGGATATAAGTAATAGGAAAATTCATACAGGAAAACACAACTTTTCTTCATATAGGAAATTCATACAGGAAAACACAAGTTTTCTTCTTGCCTGAAGAGATAATGCCCAAGTTCTTGGAATAACTTCTTGGGAAAGGATCTAAAGTTAACTGCATAGCTGCATTGGTTAGATAGCTTAAATATAGAGATTCTTTTAGTATTTCAAGCCTTTTTGGCTCTATCAAAAAGAGCAGTCATGGGGCCGTATGAAACTTGGAATAATAGTTTGGTGGATGAGCTGAAGCAACAGAATTCTAAGGTCTTAAAATTTCTTGGAGAATCTGAGAAACAAGGAGTAGAAGTGTGACTTAAGGAGTAGAGCAATCTGCCTACCAAATGCAAGGCCCTGAATTCAGACCCTAAACAACAACAACAAAACCTCATAAAGAGAATCTGAGAAAAGCTCTTGACCTTCCCTTCCCTTCCCATAAAGCATGAATAGATGAGCAGGTGTTTTAGGAGAATAAGGATTGGAAACACCCATGCATATATCGTGCATCTTAGCTAACTGGACTGATAGAGAAATTGCTTTTGGCGTCTAGACACCACCATTATGGGGATCTCCTGGAATGACCCTGTGGAGGGCAGCCTTTTCCCTCCCCCCCCACCCCCCGCCCTCATTCCCCAGAGCTCCAGTAGACACTGGAATGTGACCTTGTGCCTCTTACTTTCTCTCCTTGGGAGAGGTGACGTGTTTTGGGCATATTTGCATTTGCAGCCTCTATCCTATCAGAAACATCATGACAATTAAGTTGGGAATTTTCCACAACCCATTTTTATTTCTTATTTCAGAGAAAATGACAGGGTGGTCATGGTTAACGGCACCTCCATGGAGGATGTACCGCATTCGTTTGCAGTTCAGCAGCTGAGAAAAAGCGGGAAGATCGCTGCCATTGTAAGTCCTAGGGTTGCTTTTGGCTTACTTGAAACATTTTGTTTTTAGGCCCAGAAGAAAATGACTAGTTGTTTCTGAAGAATTACGTAATGTAATTCTTGGATCCTTAGTTATGGATGGGGTGAAGATGTGTGTAATTATCCTTATAGTCTTTTCCTGGTCCTTCTGCTGTGGCCAGTGGTTCTGGTTTTTCTTTTTCTTTTCTTTTTGGTGCTGGGGATTGAACCCAGGACTCCTTGGGCATGCTAGGCAAATGTTCTATCTCTTGAGCAATACCCCTCAATCCACAGTGATTTTCCTACTTGAAGTTTCCAAGAACACAATAATTCATAGTCTCATTTGCTGCAGTCCTCATGTGCTAAGAAAATAAGGACATGCTTTTTTTTTTCTTTTTTTTTGGGGGGGGGGGTTTGGGTCCGGTTGTGGGGCCTGAACTCTGGGCCTGAGCGCTGTCCCTCAGCTCTTCAGCTCAAGGCTATGCTATACCACTTGAGCCACAGCACCACTTCCGGCTTTTTTCTTTTTGCTTATGTGGTGCTGAGGAATCAACCCAGGGCCTCATGCATGCAAGGCAAGCGCTCTGCCACTGAGCCACCTTCCCAGCCCAAGGACATTCTTTTATATACTCTAATGCTGTGATCATACCTAATAACTACATTATCATCCAAAATCCACTCTCAGTTCAAGACTTTTTTTTTTTTTTTTTTTTTTGTCGGTCGTAGGGCTTGAACTCTGGGCCTGGGCGCTGTCCCTCAGCTCTTCAGCTCAAGGCGAGCGCTCTACCACTTGAGCTACAGCGCCACTTCCGGTTTTCTGGTGGTTTATTGGAGATAGGAGTCTCACGGTCTCTCCTGCCCGGGCTGGCTTTGAACCGCGATCCTCAGATCTCAGCCTCCTGAGTAGCTAGGATTACAGGCGTGAGCCACCAGCGCCCGGCTTCAGTTCAAGACTTTTTATTTTTATTTTTATTTTTTTGCTAGTTGTGGGGCTTGGATTCAGGACACTGTCCCTGAGCTTTTGTGCTCAAGGCAAATGCTCTGCCTCTTAGAGCCACAACTCCACTTCTGGTTTGCTGGTAGTTAATTGGAGGGAGTTAAGAGTCTCACAGGCTTTCTTACTCAGTTGACTTTGAACCATGAACCTCAGATCTCAGCCTCCTGAGTAGCTAGGATTACAGGTGTGAGCCACTGGCACCCAGCTAAGATGATTTTGATAGGCCTTTTTTGCCTTCTGCTACCAGAATTGAAATTCATTCATTGTGTTTGATGATCTCTTTAGACCATGTTAATCTAGAAGGGTGCCTTTCCACTATGCTCACCACCTCCAAAATGGCATTAACTTTTGGAAGACTTCAGGAAGTTATATATAGAATATCTCACTTTGTGGGTTATCCTTTGAGTTTTATAAGTAGGTATGTTCAGACCTCTGATTTTTCACAGCTGGACAGAAGCAGGCTTTTATGCTTAGCTCCTGGCACTGTCTTAAGTGATTCTAACCCTGTGAGATTTTTATTGCCCCGGGTACTAAAGGAGTAGCCCACGGCTCAGTGAGTTGAGAGGAACACAGTGGTTTAAGTGATGTAGGATTTTGTGTGTGTGTGTGTGTGTGTGTGTGTGTGTGTGTGTGTGTGTGTGCAGGGACTTGAATTCCTGGACTTGAGGTCTTGCTTGGCCTTTTCACTCAATGCTGGTGCTCTACCACTTGACCCATGCCTCTGTGTGTGTGTGTGTGTGTGTGTGTGTGTGTGTGTGTGTGTGTGTGTGTGTGTGCGCGCGCGCGTGTGTGCGTGTGCAGGGACTTGAATTCCTGGTCTTGAGGTCTTGCTTGGCCTTTTCACTCAATGCTGGTGCTCTACCACTTGACCCATGGCTCTGTTTTGGCTTTCTTTGGTCGTTAATTGGAGTTAAGAATCTCATGGGCTTTCCTGCCCCAGCTGACTTTGAACTGCGATCCTCAGACCCTCAGATGACAGGTGCCCATCCTAGTTTGTTCTTCCTTTTTCTCTTCTGGTTTTTGCAAAACCCGGCCAGGGCCTCGCTTGTGCTAGGCAGGCAATGGTATGCACAGCAAGGCCCTCAGCCCTGGTGGATGTTTTTGAGCCTATAGGGTCTTAGGCTGAAGTTCATGTGGGCCTGAACTGGGTATCTTCCTGCTTCTGCCCCTGGGAGCGTTCAGATTAGAGGTGTGTGCCGACACACTCGGCTAGTGGCGTGGCTTTATTGCAACTATAGCCAGGGCCCTTTGATCCTCCTTTTCATGTTGGCGATTCCCCAGAATCCGCCCTGTGTTTGTGTGGTTCACAGGTGGTCAAGCGGCCGCGGAAGGCCCCGTTGCACGACAGCCCGTCCCTCAGTCATGATGACCAGGCTTTTGAAGTGATGGATGAGTTTGATGGCCGAAGTTTCCGCAGCGGGTACAGCGAGAGGAGCCACCACAGCAGCCACGAGGGGCTCAGCCGCAGCTGGGAGGACGGCCCGGACCGGGGCCGTGCCCAGCACCGCACGCGGAGCCGGAGCCGGGGCCAGGACCGCAGCCGGGAGCGCAGCCGGGGCCGCAGCCTGGAGCGTGGCCTGGACGACTATGGGCGCAGCCGGGGCCGCAGCCTGGAGCGCGGCCTGGATGAAGACTTCGGGTCCTCCCGGAAGAGGGACCCCAGCCGTGGCCGGAGCATTGACCGGGACTACGAGCACACCTATCACCGCGCCTATGATGCTGACTTCGAACCCTCCTACAGCCCAGCTGCTGGCGATCGCCGCCGAGCCCGGCCCGAGGCGCGCTTCGACGGCTCCCGGAGCCGCAGCCGGGAGCACCTGCGCTCACGCAGCCCCAGCCCCGAGCCCAGGGGCCGCCTGGACTCCGACAGGCCCATCGGGGTCCTTCTGACCAAAAACAGAGCAAATGAAGGTAGGCATGCGTGATGCAGGCAAAGGAGCATCACTCCAGCAGGAACTGCCAGCTCTGAGCTGGCGTCGAATCTGAATGCCTGGCCCCTATTGGCTGGGCATTTGATGCCTGGCCCCTATTGGCTGGGCATTTGATGCCTGGCTCCTATTGGCTGGACATTTGATGCGTGGCTCCTATTGGCTGGACATTTGATGCCTGGCTCCTATTGGCTTATTTAATCCTCACAGCCACATCAGGAGAGACCGCGTTATTTATTTATTTTATTTTTTTCTATGAGACTGAGGCACAGAAGTTGCACCCTGATCTGGCTTCTAAGAAGATATGCTGGGCTAGCTCTGACCTGGCATCTTAAGATGCGTGGGGCATTGACTGGAACCCCTCACATTAAAAGGGAGCTCTTTTAATCTCTTGCATCTTTTTTTCTATGAGAGTGAAGCACAGAAGTTGTGCAACGTTGTGTCTCTAGGTAGTGGTTCTCAAAGTCGTTTATTAATTGGATACTTGTGAAGATTCTCACCCTCTTCCCTCACCCCTCCCCCAATCAGAACACAGATTTCAGGCCTCAGTCTCTCCCCCCTTTAATCAGAACACACTGGGTGGGTCCCTAGAATGTACACGTGTTAAATAACATGCTCTCCCCATGAGCTTGATGCATCTTAAGTTGGAGAAACCAGGATAGCAGGCAGTGTTCCAGCCTGTCTTGATTGAGTTTGTGTCTGTGTCAAGGACAAGGCTGAGTAAATGTATTGTTCACAACAAGTGGTGCTTTAGGAGACTTCATTGGGGTATATCCTGGAGGAGGTGGAGGCTGGCCCAGTCCTCCTGTCTTGTGCTGTAATCCTTTATCCTTGGACTCATTTAATCCTGTGCCAGTCCCAGGAAGCACCTGCAAGCTGTTAGCACTCAGAGTTCACAAGTGAAGATTCTCAGACACAGACCAGGGTAGCAGCTTGCCCAGGGCTGGAATGTAGTCAGTGATGGAGCTGGAATTTCAGCTCCATCCCTTGGGAGCAGTGGATCTGAAGCAGGGAGATGAATGGACCGGGCTTTTGAGCCTAGTGCTGAGCTAGGAATACTAGCATCAGTTCTTATCTTCTGACTTTTAAAATTCTTGGTGATATACCTTTTGTTTTCTAATTGCTTTTCTTCCAAGAAGAAGCAATGATAAAGAGCAGGAGAAAGAGAAAAAAGATAAAGATAAAGAATGCCAAGTGAATGACTCTTTGCTTTTTTAGTTTGGGAATTTGCATTTTAAATAACCTGACAAGGGAGAGGGTTTCTTTTCTTGAAGAGCTGAGTTATATAAAGAGGTCTCTATTGAAATAACCCAACAATAACCCAAGGAAATCAGTAATGGGATACCTGGAGTCCCGGCTCAGGGGGAAAAAAGGTGAAAGTTGAGATTGTGACATCTCTGAGGAGAATGTAGGAGGTATAAGGACTTCATGTGGAATCTTAAGTCTTAAAAGTTGGTCAGTCAAGTTTACTCTTTTCCTCTGTGTGTGTGTGTGTGTGTGTGTGTGTATGTGTGTACGCACACATGTGTGCCAGTACTGTGGCTTGAACTCAAAGCCTGGCACTGTTCCTGAGCTCTTTTGCTCAGGCACTTACTACTATAGCCACAACTCCACTTGCAGGTTTTTGGGGTTAATTGGAAATAAGAGTCTCACAGACTTTCCTTCCTGGGCTGGCTTTGAACTACAACCCTCAGATCTCCTCCTGGGTAACTAGGATTATTGGTATGAGCCACCAGCACCTGGCTACTTTTTTCCTTTAAAAGATACCCACATAAATACCAGTAAATCTGTTTGCAAACATTATAGTGAGAGTTTATTTACTCTTAAATTAGCTTACATCAGTCATACAGGGAGCATTTCATTATTGCTTTTCCACATGTTTGCACTGTATCTCATTCATTCTTACCCCTCTATCCCACGAATGAAGTTTTTAAGAGGATAAGGGCAGTATAGCAACATAGGTAAGTTAGACTTGTCCCAGCCCACTGTCCCGGGCATGAACCTATCTGGAAGAAGGGCATCAGTATTCATGGAAGGAGAAGTCCTTATCCCCTTCAGTTTTTAATTTTCTGCTTCCTAAGATGTGTGTATGTAGAAGGGGGTATGTGCCTACTTTTTATCATTGGGGTAAGATGACTTCTAACAAGTATAAGTTATTAAATTTACTTCACAACTTTCCTAAGTTACCTTGTTTAATTACAAGACCTTCCTTCCTTCCTTTCTTCCTTCCTTCCTTCCTTCCTTCCTTCCTTCCTTCCTTTCTGCTCTTCCTTCCCCCCACTCTCTTTCTCTCTCTTTTCTTTGTGTATGCATGTGTGTACTGGTACTAGAACTCAAACCTAGTTCCATGTATGCTTTCTGAGCTTTTTCTGCTCAGGGCTGGAACCTACCTCTTGAGCCATGCCTCCACTTCTGGCTTGTGTTGATTAATTAGAGATAGAGTTTCATGGACTTTTCTGCCCGGGTTGGCTTCAAACTATGATTCTCAGATCTTAGCCTCCTGAGTGGCTAGGACTACAGGTGTGAGCCACTGGTGCCTGGCAGATTACAAGATTTTTTTCTTTTATTAATCACTTTATTTTTAGTATAGAGGTGATCTACAGAGGGACTACAATTACATGAGTCAGGTAATTAGTAAATTTCCTCTCATGCAGTGTGTTCTATTCCTTCATTCTCTCCAGGTCCCTCCCCTCTCCACCCATGAGTTGTACAGTTCACTTTCTTCAGTGTCCAATGTGCTCCACTGCTGCACTTTTTTACCCTTTGCATGGGCTTGTTTTCACACCTGCCGGGATGACCTTCCTAAAGTCACCTCCATCCATGTTTAAAATGTATTTTCATAGGTTTAATAAGTAAAATGAGAGTAGTCTGAAGAGTACCAAAGATTCTGGAACACACGGATTCCCCAGTAAACTCAGTATTCTTTTGTGAGAACAAAGTGTTTAAACCATTGCACACTGCGAGGGTCAGTGCTTAACTGATTGCTTTACCTGGCTTACCCTGACTTTCAGGGTCTGACCCACAGTGTAAGTCGATACAGATGAGCAGGCCTGCCTGTGGGCAGCCTTCTTGCCAGCCGAGCCTTTGAGGATGTGATGGGTTGATTCTACCCACTCCAACATTTCATTTGAAAAATGTTCATCTCATAGCACACACCCGTGGAGCCTTTAGACAGAGTTTTATCTGTTGGGAATGATTTGCTGCATTTGCTGTGTTTCTCTTCCTCTTTCTCAGGTTTTCTTTTCTGTCTACCCCCACTCCTTGTGTTTTCTCACACAATGGTTCCTTTGAGAGCCCTTGAAAGTGAATTGCAGGGAGTTACCTCTTACCGGGAATAAAATCTCAAGGACAAGAATGCCATTCTCCATTGCGATTGTGATCACAATTAATAGAGTGCAGTTCATTTTGAAATTACTCTAGAATAATGGAATTCATCTCACCCCCACTCTCCTGTTCATCTAATCATGGTTTGTGCATCATCATCATTATTATTAATTCTGTGCCAGTCCTGGGGCTTGAACTCTGAGCCTGGGAACTGTCCCTGAGATTCTTTTGCTCAGGCTGAGAGCTCTACCACTTGGGCCACAGTTCCACTTCTGGCTTTTTGAGTAGTTTATTGGAGATAAGAGTTTCATGGACTTTCTTGCCTGGGCTGTCTTTGAACCATGATCCTCAGATTTCAGCCTCCTGCATGGTTAGGATTACAGATGGGAGCCACAGGCACCTGGTTGCATTATTATTTTTTTTTAATGCCTATTTAATCCTGTGCTTTCCTCTTCTATTATTTTTTAAATGATGTTGACAATTTTGAAGCCCCCAAGTCAGTGGTATTACACAATGTCCCATATGCAAAATTAAATTTGCAGATAGGATTTTAGTCTGAAAAGCCAGGCTAAGTTTTCTGAACAAGTTGATGGCGTACGTGTGCATTTGATGTCTCCTAGAGTATGGCCTCCGCCTGGGGAGTCAGATCTTCATCAAGGAAATGACCAGAACGGGTCTGGCAACTAAAGACGGCAACCTTCATGAAGGAGACATTATACTGAAGGTGAGTGGATAAGGTCACAGAGCAAGTGTGTGTGTGCATGTGGTCCTAGTCTAGATTTCCACATTGAAGCACCAATATAGGAAAGCATAGCTGCAGTAATATGGGAGCTCAGTAGCAAAGCAGAGGCCAGGAAGAGCAGCCTGGTGAGGTTTTGGGGTTGGTTTTTTGTTTGTTTGTTTTATCAGAAAGACCAGACCTATGATTGCCTAGTATGTATGAAGCACTGGCTAGTCCCCAGCTCCACCAAAAGAAAAAGAAAGAGAAGAAGATGAAACCAGACCTGGGCATTCTACTAATTGAATTAAACACACACACAGACACACACACACACACACACACACACACACACACACACACACCAACACACCAACAACAATCAGTAACTCCCACGGAATACTTTTGTCTTTGTTGTTTATTTAAAGTTTAGGCTTCTATTTCCTAAGCTAAGGGAAGATGAGACAGCTGTTAGAATATGAATGATGAATATTTAATGGCTTCTGTAAACCTCTCTGGTCAGGAAACATGTTCCAGTAGTAAACCAAGCTATTGTCTTGGGCTTGGAAGTTAAATAAATTAACAGGGTAACTTAAGTGCACTGTCACTCTTTCTCACCTGTGTTTGGGATCCAGGCATGTGGGGCAGTATTTAATTTCAAGGGCAATGGATTGGTATTCAGTTGAAGTTCATGTTGGAGTATCTGAGCAAAGCCTTGGAAGTTTTACAGAGGGGAAATAGGCATTTTCTACTGGGCTGTGAATGGTTGTACCACATGGAACCTTATTGTTGTTCATAACTACAGATCAATGGGACCGTCACTGAGAACATATCTTTAACGGATGCTCGAAAACTGATAGAAAAATCCAGAGGGAAACTTCAGCTGGTGGTGTTGAGAGACAGCAAGCAGACTCTAATCAACATCCCCTCACTAAATGACAGTGACTCAGAGATAGAAGGTGAGGAGGAGAGGGAGAAGGGGAAGGGGAGAGGGAGGAAGGAAGGGCAGGAGGAGGCTGGATGGATGATTAGCTAGAAGTCAGAGGACTGTGGCCTTGTCTCTCTTAAGTAAACCACTCAGTTGCAGATTAAATTTTCTCTGCAAGCCTTCCTTCCTTTTAAACTTTAATTCCAGCAGAGAAGTGGCCCGTGGTTGTTCGCTTATTAAGGTGTCTATTGAAATTAGATTTTCAGTATGAAATTCTCAAAGCGCTTGGGGAATCCCAAAGGACTTATCATAATTAGGCCACAGAAAGCAAAACTTGTTGGTAAATAATATATGTGTGAGCCATCCCAAGAACATAACCATGCTATTTTTACATTTCCTAGTTGCTTATTCTTAAATAAATTTATGTAAATCTTTAAAAAGCCTAAGTATTGATATTTTCAACAAAAAGAAGACAATGTTGGAGATAGCAATTGTCATTTGAAATGACTGAAAATTGTGATATCCATTGGTTAGTAATCCAGGTCACCTCTCCTCTTCTAAAAGCTATATTACTTGAACATGCATTATAACATGGGAGAGCATTTTAACTTTAACATTAACTTTATTGGCATTTTAAAAAGTTGCCAATAACAAGTACTTATATCCTTTATAACCATCTACAATCAATTGTCTTCCTGCAGGAAAGTTAAGTAAATAGTAAGCTCTTAAGCTTTTTTGGGGGTCAGTCCTGGGGATTGAACTCAGAGCCTAGCTCTGTCCTTGTGCTTCTTTTGCTCAAGGCTAGCCACAGCTCCACTTCTGGCTTTTTTTGTAATTTATTGGAGATAAGAGTCTCATAAACTTTCCTGCCTGGGCTGGCTTTGAACTGTGATGCTCAGATCTCAGCCTCCTGAGTAGCTAGGATGACAGGCCTGAGCCACTAAGCACCGTGCAGCTCTTAAGCTTTCAAACAGGTTTTTGTTGATGTTTATGTGTGTACTGAAGCTTAAACTCAGCGCCTTAGCTTTCTCAGCTCAAGGCTGGTATTCTCCTATGTGAGCCCACACCATGACTTCTGACATTTTGCCAGTTAAGTGGATATAAGAGTCTCTTGGATTTGTCAGCTGGGATAGCTTCAAAGTGGGATCTGCAGATCAGCCTCCTGAGTAGCTAGGATTATAGCTATGACACATCAGTACCCAATTATTATTGATATATCTTTTTTAAGAATTTATAAACAGCTATGTTTTAAGTAGATCCCTAGATGAACACATATTGAAATTTGAGATGCACTGATGTAATTGGTAAGGATGAGTGAATCTGCATATGGCCAGTGTAGCTGAGCTCCACAACTTTTGAGTTCTACATCTCTGGAGGATTCAGCCAACCACTGTTAAAAAATATTTGGGGGAAGGGGAAGGAAGAAGATCCAGAGAGTTCCAAAGGTAGAACTTGACTATGTGGGATGCTAAGCCTTGAAGTGATGTACACACATGTCCTTGTAGCCTCCTGCCAGTTCACAGGTAGTCTTTCTAATGAATGCTCATTGTTCAAGACTACTTGTCATTATTTGCAAACAATATAGCATAACTACCTCCATACCATTTACATTGTATGATGTATTGTAAGTGATTCAGAAATGAATCAAAGTAAAAAGAAGAAATGAATCAAAGTATGCAGGAGAATGTGGAAGATGATAGACAAATTATGATGCCGTTTTATAGAAAGGACTTCGGCATCTGTGAGTTGGGGTTAGGGAATAGTCTTTAGAACCATCTCTTCACAGATACTGAAGGATGACTGTTACCTTTCAGTACCAGCTTGGAAGGAAAGAAAGCAGAGGTAAAAGAGCCTATAGCCGGGTTCTGGTGGCTCATGCCTGTCATCCAGTGCTTGGGTAGCTGAGGTCAGGAGGATCACTGTTTAAGGCTAGCCTGGGCAGGACAGTTTGTGAGATCGCCCTTCTTGACTCATAGCTGGAAGTAATTGCCGATCTACCTAGCTATGACGGAAAGCCTAGAATAGGTAGATTGTGGCCCAATGCATGGGGCAAAAGAAAAAGAGAAATGTAAAAAATTCTAAATTTGCCTTCTCTATTAGTGCCATTTTCTTAAAGTTACCTTTCTTTATTTTTTCCCTACTCCAGGGGAAGTAAGGATTATTAGACTAATAGCACATTTTGCCTGTTTATTTTCATTTCCCATGTCTCCTCTCCAGGGATCAGTATCCTGCCTGGTAATGTCTTAAGTATTATATTAAAAAGTCTTTATTTTTGAAACTAGATATCTCAGAGATAGAGTCAAACCGATCCTTTTCTCCGGAGGAGAGACGTCACCAGTATTCTGATTATGATTACCATTCTTCCAATGAGAAGCTGAAGGAAAAGCCGAGGTGAGATGATGCGAATTTTCTCTTAGACACATCGCAGTGAGTGCAAACGCATACGTACTTGCAGGTGTAACCCCTGAGGCATTAATGCGCCTGTGCTTCAGTTCAAGGGAGGACACACCAAACAGACTGTCCAAGATGGGAGCCACTCCCACCCCGTTCAAGTCTGTGGGGGATATCACAGCTGCTGTTGCTGCAGAGAATAACAAGGAATCCAGATACCAAGAGGACCCCCCAAGTGAGACTTTTGACTGTTCTTTTATTTTGGGGGGCGGTGGAGTATTGGGGATTGAACCTGAGGCCTTGTACAAGTTAGACATAAAATCACCAGGACCACCCATTTGCAAAAGGAGAGTTGAGAAGTATATGTTGGATATGTTGGAAGGAGAGGGAGAGAGAGAAATTTTTAATGTATATATAATGTATATATAAATATAATGTATATATAAAATAATAGGTGATAAAAATAATTCTTAAAATGGAACAGGGCCTCCTTTTTTATATAAATACAATTCTACATGCCATTAGAATTGATCACCATTTGATAGATTTGTTGAGTTTTTTTGCTTTTTGTTATTTTTGGGGTCAGTCATGGGGCTTGAACTCAGTGCCTGGGTACTGTCCCTGGGCTTTTTTTGTTCAAGGCTGGAGCGCTACTACTTTGAGCCATAGCTCCACTTCAGGTTTTCTGGAGATAAGAGTCTCACAGACTTTCCTGCTCACGCTGGTTTTGAACCATGATTCTCAGATCTCAGCCTCCTGAGTAGCTAGGATTACAGGCATGAGCCACCAGCACCTAGCTGTGAGTTAGTTCTTTTGTCCTCCATCAATGATCCCTACTTTGTCGCCATAACTCTGCTCGCATCACCCTGAAATTTTTTACATAAATATTTACACATGAACAGAATAGTGTTGTTACATGATTTTTCTAGTTATATAAAATACTAACTTCTTATGCTTGTGTATCTTGTATTTTGGAAGATTTCTCTTTTTGTTTGTTTGATGTATAAACATGTAAATAGAATAAGGTACATAATTTTTGTGGATTTTACCAGCCTTTTTTTTTTGCTGTACTGGAATTTGAACTCAGGGCCTAGTACCTCACTTTTTTTTTGGGGGGGGGGAGTCCGGTCATTGGGCCTGAACTCTGGACCTGGGCGCTGTCCCTCAGCTCTTCAGTTCAAGGCTAGCGCTCTACCACTTGAGCCACAGCGCCACTTCCGGCTTTTTTCTTTTTGCTTATGTGGTGCTGAGGAATCGAACCCAGGGCCTCATGCATGCAAGGCAAGTGCTCTACCACTGAACCACCTTCCCAGCCCCCTAATACCTCACTTTTGAGACACTCTTACCAGTACCTTGTTGTACTGGTTATTATCAGGATAGATTCTTTCTACCTCTAGGCTGGCCATTCTCTTAGTTGTGTTTTCCTTTGTTCCTGAGATGGCAGATATGTGCCACCGTGTTCTGCCATCGATCAAGATAGAGCCTCACAAACGTTTTGTGCCCGTGTTAGCCCTGAATTACTCTACTTCAGTCTCTGCCTCCCAATTAGCTAGGATTACAGGTGTAAGTCACAGCTCCTGACTATTTACAAACAAGCTTCTGCTAGTCCATGTTGAGAAGATAGGCAGCTGTCTTGTTTTTCCTCTCCTTTGCAGTGCTGGGGATTGAGCCCAGGACCTCCTTCATGATAGGCAAACTACACTGTGAGGGACATGCTCATTCACATTAAATGGTTTTTCATCCACAGTTCCTCAACCCAGAGCAGCCCCAAGAACTTTCCTTCGGCCTAGTCCTGAAGATGAAGCAATATATGGGTAGGTACTATCATCTCTTACTCTTCTTCCCGCCCCCTTCCCCACTCCCCTTTCTATCTAGCTCATCTCCTTAACTGAAATCCAAAAGAATGCTGCCTCCTTTTAAACTCACAGATAGTGATTTCCTAATAAACTATCCTAACCCAAAGTCTATTGCTACTGTTCATATGAAAGAAATCATTTGGAGAGAAAAGCAAAAATGTGGCAGTGCATGAACTTCGTGATGTTAATGTTTTCTGTGCTTCTCCTCTTGGCTGGCTACTTGTGAATGCTCTTTGAATATTTGCATTGGCCAGATATGTAGCTGTCCTTATTGGTCAAGTATTCTTGCCCACAGCGCCTCTGTAGTGACCACAGAGACAAGAGGTGTGGAGTATGGTAGGGAGAGAGGGGCGTGGCAGCAGAGCTGTGCACTTGTGAGTGAGCCCTGGGTCACTGTCAGGGCGGCTGATGGATTAGGGCTTGGATCTGAGCAGGGTCTTTATTTGACAAAGGCCTGTGAGTGCTGATGGACTTTGCCCTGGAAGAATCATAAGCTGAGAGTCTGATATATCGCTAGATGTTAGCCTAAAAACTCGCCCTGAATTTACTCTCTCAGTGACGCGGGTTATTATCGATTTCTCCTTCTTTACTAATTACTACTCACATTACGTGAGACTGCTGACCCTCATCACTCTGTCCCAGGAAGATAAGGCTAAAGAATAGATGCGAAAAACTCGAGAGCTTGCTGAACTATAAATCTATCTAGGGATGGAAGGAATCAGATCTCTCATCTGCGCATGTGCATTCCCCTTTTTATAAACAATCTCATTCTCCTTTCCTGAAACCAAACGCCCCACAGCCCTAACACCAAGATGGTGAGGTTCAAGAAGGGAGAAAGTGTGGGCCTGCGGCTGGCTGGCGGCAATGACGTGGGGATATTTGTGGCTGGCATTCAGGAGGGAACCTCAGCAGAGCAGGAAGGCCTTCAAGAAGGAGACCAGATTCTGAAGGTAAGGAAAGCACAGCCCCTTTCTGGAGCTGTCTAGGTATTTTTGCAGAAAGGATGTGAAGGTGGTCTAGCCTCTGAAAGGAGACAGACTGCAAGTTGGTGGATGTCCAGTTTAAGGGCTCCATATCCCTCCAATGGGTCCTGCTTTGTCCGTTTTAGAGCCCCAAACTCATTCCTATGTCTGTAGCAATTTATAGAGTTTAAAACTCTTGCCAATATTTTTTTTTAATTTTTTTAATTGTAAAGATACTATACAGAGGGTTACAGTTACATGAGTGAGGTAATGAGTACACTTCCTCTTGAACATTGTTACCCCCTCCATTGTTTTCCCCCTACCATCCCCTCCCTCCCTCCCTCCCTCCCCCAAGGTTCTTTTTTTTTTTTTTTTTTGATTGTGATTAAGTGATTACATAATTTCCGGAAATTCACAGTATTGTGGAATAATGATGCTCATTTAAAGTCACAAGTTCATTCTAACTTTCCTGAAGCAAATTGTCTATCACAGTCTGTAATATATAACGGTGCTCATATGTTATATACCATATATGTGATCAGCAGCATGGGGATATTTAGTAGTGGTTCGACCAGATGAGTGGGAGTTCTTTGTTTCTAAAGTCCTGTTAGTTTTGTCATATCACCTAACATTTTGGATTTATCATCCACTTATCAGGGAGACCATGTACTGTTTGTCTCTTCGTTCTTGGCTTACCTCGCTCAACAGGATTCCTTCTAGCTCCATCCATTTCCCTGCAAATGCCATTATTTTGTCATTTCTAATGGCTGCATAATATTCCATTGTGTATAGATACCACAATTTTTGGATCCATTCATCTGTGGTGGGGCATCTAGGTTGTTTCCATATCCTAGCTATTGCGAACAGTGCTGCAATAAACATGGAGGTGCACGTGTCCTTGTATATTGGTTCCTGTTGTTCAGGGTAGATGCCTAGAAGTGGTATGACTGGGTCGTAAGGGAGGTCAATCTTTAGCTTTCTAAGGACCCTCCAGACTGCTTTCCAAAGTGGTTGTATGAGTGTACATTCCCACCAGCAGTGTAATAGCGTTCCTCGTTCTCCACATCCCCTCCAGCATTTGTTGTTGGCTGATTTGTGGATGTGGGACATTCTGACTGGGGTAAGGTGGTATCTCAGGGTTGTCTTTATTTGCATTTCCTTCACCACCAGGGATGATGAACATTTCCTCATGTGTTTCTTTGCCATTTTTATTTCTTCATTTGAGAAGTCCCTCTTTAGTTCCCTTGCCCATTTAGTAATTGGTTTGTTAGGTTTGGGAGGGATTAGTTTCTTGAGTTCCCTGTATATACAGGATGTTAACCCCTTGTCTGATATATTGCTGGTAAATATTTTTTCCCAATTAGTTGGTTGTCTTTCTAGCTTGGTTGCGATAGCTTTATCTGTGCAGAAGCTTTTTATTTTAAGGTAGTCCCATTTGTCGAGTCTCTCTCCAATTTGTTGTGACCCTGGGACTCTGTTCAGGAAGTTCCTTCCTGTGCCTATTAGTTCAAGTGTCTCTCCTACTCTGTCCTGCAGTAGTTTCAGAGATTCAGGTTTAATGTTAAGGTCTTTAATCCATTTTGAATTGATGTTGGTGCATGGTGATAGGCTGGGGTCCACTTTTAGTTTTCTGCATGTGGCTGCCCAGTTTTCCCAGCACCAGCGGTTGAAGAGGCTGTGTTTCTTCCATTGTATGTCTTTGGCTCCTTTGTCGAATATCAGCTGGCTGTAGGCCTGTGGATTTATTTCTGGATCTTCTATTCTGTTCCATTGGTCTTCGGGTCTGTTTTTGTGCCAGTACCATGCTGTCTTTGTTATTATAGCTCTGTAGTAGAGTTTGAAGTTCAGCATGGATAGCCCTCCCATATTGTCTTTATCCCCTAGAATTGTTTTGGCTATTCTAGGTCTTTTGTTGTTCCATACGAATTTTTGGACTGTTTTCTGTATTTCAGTGATGTACGTCATTGGGATTTTAATAGGAATTGCGTTGAATTTGTATATTAGTTTTGGAAGTATTACCATCTTTACTATATTAAGTCGGCCTATCCAGGAGCATGGGAGGTCTTTCCATTTCCTAGTGTCTTCTGCAATTTCTTTCTTTAACTTTTTGTAGTTCTCATTAAATAGTTCTTTTACATCTTTGGTTAGGTTAATTCCTAAATATTTTATTTTTCGGGAGGTTATTGTGAATGGGGTTGCTCCCTTTATTTCCCTCTCTTCCTGTACATTATCAGTGTATAGGAAGGCAACTGATTTTTGTGGGTTTATTTTGTATCCTGCTATTTTGCCGAAGTGATTTATGATTTCTAAGAGTTTGGGGATGGAGTTTTTGGGATCGTGGAGGTATAGTATCATGTCGTCTGCAAAAAGGGATAGTTTAACTTCTTCTTTCCCTATGCGGATCCCTTTAATGTTCTTTTTCTTGCCTTATTGCCCTGGCTAAGGGTTCTAGGACTATATTGAAGAGGAGTGGAGACAGTGGGCATCCTTGCCTTGTTCCTGATTTTAGGAGAATTGGTTGTAGCTTTTCCCCATTAAGTATAATATTGGCTATTGGTCTGTCATAAATGGCTTTTATTGTTTTTAGAAATGTTCCTTCTATTCCTATTTTCTCCAGAGCTTTTAGCATGAATGAATGTTGAATTTTGTCAAAGGCCTTTTCTGCATCTGTAGCGATAATCATGTGATTCTTGACCTTTTGCCAATATTTTTATTAGTTTGATTAACAGCACCAACAAAAAAAAGTCAAGCTGGGTACTGGTGGCTCACACCTGTAATCCTTACTACTCACTCATGAGGCTGAGAGCTGAGGATCAAAGTTTGAAACCACTGGAAGCTGGAAAGTCTTTGAGACTCTTATCTCCAATAAACTGCTCAGAAAAAGCTGCAAGTGGCTCTGTGGCTTAAGTGGCAGAGTGCTAGCCTTGAGAAAAAGAATCTCAGGGCACACACACACACACACACACACACGCACGCACGCATGCACACGCGTGCGCGAAATCTCAAAAGCTGTTTTTTGTTTGTTTGTTGTCAATTGTGGGGTTTGAACTCAGGGCCTGGGCACTGTCCCTGAGCTTTTGTACACAAAGTTAAGAGCTCTACCACTTTGAGCCACCATTCTACTTCTGGTTTTTTGGGTAATTAATTGGAGATAAAAGTCTCACAGACTTTCCTGCCCAGAGTGGCTTCAAACTCAGCCTCTTGGGTAGCTGGGATTACAGGCGTGAGCTACCAGTGCCCAGTGTAGATCTTGTAAATTTTTATCTGTCCTGTGTTGCCCTGTTGAACACTAATGTATGAGGCAGTAGGCTGAAACTGAGTATGGGGGAATGTGTCTGCTCAGATCCTTTGATCCACTGACAAATCTTTGATTTTAAAACTTACTCTTGTGAGGTAGTTTCAGGTAGAGTCTCCTGGACTTTTTGTCCAGACTGGCCTAGAATCATGGTCCTCTCATGTTCCACTTCCTGATGTAGCTAGGATTACAAAAGAAAGCCAGGAGTGCCTGGCTCTAAAATGAATTTAAAGGTACAGAATTAGGATTGTCAAGCGTCTTCATGATACCTTCTGATCTTGCTGGCTCTGATAAGTCATTTTCCTAAAGCTATTTATAATGTTTAATCTCTGTGGAGTAAATATGGGGGCTTCTTGCCAGAAATAAGGGTGGAGTCAGAGGCTTGGTCGTGTAAGCCTGTGTGTATCAGCCATACATGTAAGACTAATGCTTTCAACTTCACAAACACTTGTTACACACTTCAGATTTTGATGTGGCTGTGTGTGTGTGTGTGTGTGTGTGTGTGTGTGTGTGTGTGTATGTGTGTGTAAAGCAAGTTTATTTTTTTGTTTGTTTTGGGAGTTGTGGGGCTTGAACTTGGGGCCTTGGTGCTATCCCTGAGCTCTTTTTGCTCATAGCTAGAGCTCTACCCCTTTGAAGTATAGCACCACTTCTAGTTTTCTGGTGGTTAATTGGAGATAAGAGCCTCATGGATTTTCCTGCCCAGGCTGGCTTAGAACTTTGATCCTCAGATCTCAGCTTCCTGAGTAGCTAGGATTACAGGCGTGAGCTACCAGCTCAAGGTTTTATGTAAACAGTCTGGTCTCAAACTCTCAGTCCTCCAGCTTCAGCCTCCTGAATGCTAGAATTACAGGTCTATACCTTCATACCTGGCATTAAACACCCTTGGTTGAATTATAGGATAATAGTAAGATTATTCAGGATCTCTATTTGCTGATTTATTTGAATCACTTATGAAAAGTATTGTGCTAGGTCTGTTTACCATGAGCCCCAGAACCCCTATTATGTTACCGTCATTGGGTTCACACTTATATATTACCTCCTTGACCACCTCTGGGCGGATTCAAAGAGAGGGAGACAAACACTGACCAATGTTTGCCTTACATGATCCAGTTACAAAACCCTGGCTCAAAGGTTTATCCTATGGGAGGTGATTGTCAGAGCTGGGAGGCGGGAAGGTGGAGCGGTGGCCACATAGCTCAGGCCTGCAGCAGGTGCTGGAAAGGGTTTCAGTAGAGACACTAGACTTTGGCTACATCCTCATTTTGCTTTGGGAAAGGCCCTGGTGAAAATAAACAAAAAGCTCAGGTAGCATTTTGTGATCATCTCTCTTTGTCTCTCTCTTTATTCCTGTTTTCCTTTCCTGTCAGGTAAACACACAGGACTTCAGAGGGCTGGTACGGGAGGATGCTGTTCTCTACCTGTTAGAAATCCCCAAAGGTGAAATGGTGAGCATCCTGGCTCAGAGCCGCGCTGATGGTAAGCAAGTTTCGTTATTTACTTTCCTTGGGGGAGGTGGAAAGAATAAAAGAGATTTCTTGAGCTGAAAGAACAGGTCGAGGTGTGTGTATAAATTATGATTGATAATAATAATTATATGATGTAATTGTGTAATTATTATATATAATATAATGTATCCATATATAATTGATTATATTATATAATTATATATAATGGATTATATTACATATAATTATTTTTATTTATTTATATTTTCTTATGGAGAAAATTTGGGTGCCTTAAACTTGGTACAAAAGTGTTTATTTATTGAAGTAATTTCACAAGTTGAGTGAATTGGAGCCCATCTGCTTTTCTAAACAATGATATGTGTCTTCAAGTTCTGCCTGAAGTTTCTATTAAATTTTCGAGATTATTATTATTTTTTTTTTTTTTTGTCGATCATGGGGCTTGAACTCTGGGCCTGAGCGCTGTCCCTCAGCTCTTCAGCTCAAGGATAGTGCTCTACCACTAGAGCTACAGTGCCACTTCCTCTATTAAGTTTTCATATGACAAGTGTAGCTGATAGCTCCAACTGTAAACCTTACCCTTTCTGGGCCTTATTCTGTCTGGAAAGTGGGGTGGGTTGCAAGTTTATTTCCTGTTGTTTCAGAGGGTTAATTGGCAGCTCTGTTCGCTAGAGTTCTGTATAGAAGCAGAACCAGTAAGAGCTAGGGAACCAATAGGAGACATACACTTACGAGGGATTGACTGGCATGGTCATGGAAGACGGGAAATCACAGATCTACAGATGAGTTCTTAGGATGAAGAAGGCTCAGCAGAGCTGATGGTTAGTTCTGAGAGAAACGGAAGGCCTGAGAACCAGGAGAGCTGAGAGTGTAGTACAAAGGGAAGAAAAAAGAAAACTGACATCCTAGTTAAAAGGCTGTTAGGTAGGAAGGATTGTTGTCTCTGGCCTGAGAGTAATCCACCACAGCCCAGGCCTGTAGCAATGTGCTGAGAGTGGCTTTAATAAGACACCAAGGACTCATAGCCTGGCTTTTGTTCTATTCAGGCCTATAGTTGCTTGGATGAGGCCTACCCTTGTTAGAGAGGGCACTCTGTTTTACTTACTCTATAACATTAATCTCATCCAGAAAACATTTTCCCATAAACACCTAGAATAATGTTTCACCAAATATTTGCACACTTGATACCCAGTCAGATATGATGTTAGTTTTGGACCTTCTTTCTGTTGGAGTCACGATTCTCGTAAAATCTCTGCACTGAGATTACTGCATGGAGAGAGGCAGGAGGGGGTGATCGGATCGGAGACGGGAGAAGCCGGTAACACAGCAAAGATCTTCAGCTCAGCCAAATGCTCCAAACTGTGCTTTTGCCTTTCAGTGTATAGAGACATCCTGGCCTGTGGCAGAGGGGACTCGTTTTTCATAAGAAGCCACTTTGAGTGTGAGAAGGAGACTCCACAGAGCTTGGCCTTCACCAGGGGGGAGATCTTCCGTGTGGTGGACACCCTGTATGACGGCAAGCTGGGCTACTGGCTGGCCGTGAGGATTGGAAATGAATTGGAGAAAGGCTTAATCCCCAACAAAAGTCGGTATGGGTCTCATTACGCAGTTCCACACACTCTCAGACTCTTCTCCCAGCAAAAAGCAATGGCCAATCGGAAATCACACGTGACTTCATAAACAGTTCTCTTATCGAGAGGACCTGGAACTAATAGCTACAGCTGGTTTGTCATACTTAGCATCCCAGGGAGGTGGCTGCACTTGGCTGTATGTGACAATTTTTCGCCACCATGCGCAATCCACATAAGCTTTCCTTCAGTGCTCATTCTACAGAGACACTTATGCCCTCCAGGGAATGCTTGCTGCCTGGTGGCCACATGGAAGCTGGAAAAGATGGCTTATGTTTTAGGAGTTCCCAGTGTACTTACTTATACCTATTATTATAACTATATTCTCCAAGAACCACCAAAGTCTCATAGACACAAAAACAAAGAATTGTCTCAACAGAGCAAAATTTACTTCTGCAGAAGGGTGTGCTATCAATCAGAAATCTGGCAAGCAAGCACACAGAAGAACCCGCAGTGTGTTTCTTATTTGTCCCTAATGCGGCAGGCCCCACCCCTCTGCTCAGATTGGTTGAGTTGAGGTTGTGATTGGCTGGTTTGAAGTGGTTTCAGATGTATTTATATAAAGTGATGGTTAAAAGATTTCAAAGGCAGATTAATAGTGCACAAGCAGTCTCATAACATACTCTCTGCTATTCTTTTTTTTTGGTCAGTCGTGGGACTTGAACTCTGGGCCTGGGCGCTGTCCCTGTGCTCTTCAGCTCAAGGAAAGCGCTCTGCCGCTTGAGCCACAGCACCACTTCTGGTTTTCTGGTGGTTTATTGGAGATAAGAGTCTCACGGACTTTCCTGCCTGGGCTGGCTTTGAACCGCGATCCTCAGATCTCAGCCTCCTGAGTAGCTAGGATTACAGGCGTGAGCCACCGGCAACTGGCCTGCTATTCTTAAACCTCTTGAGATGTGTCTTAGGAGGTGTATCTTAATTCCATCTTGGAACCACCAGTTAAGATAAAATGTTACATTCCCAGAATTCTTCTTTATCCTAAAGCAGAGTAATCAACAAGAGCCTAGCCACTAGGTCAAAGCAGGAACTTTTAAGCAACCCACATGGATAGAAAAGACAACCTTTCTCACACTGTATATCTATCAAATGAGCCAAATACAGCATACGAAGTGCTGAGCTACTTCTGGTGCATTTCATAGGGGCCCCACCCTTCTGCCTCTTAATTGAGAAGTAGAAGATGCCAAGTTTCCCTCTCTGAAATCTTCCCTAATCCAAGTGATGGCATGCACATGTGCTCCATATCCCGGCTTTAGAACTCACTTCCCATGGTGTTTTTCTTCTCAGAGCGGAACAAATGGCTAGTGTCCAGAATGCCCAGAAAGACAATGCTGGGGACAGGGCCGACTTCTGGAGGATGCGTGGCCAGAGGTCGGGGGTGAAGAAGAACCTGAGGAAGAGTCGGGAAGACTTAACAGCTCTGGTGTCTGTGAGCACCAAATTCCCAGCTTACGAGAGGGTATTGTTGAGAGAAGGTGAGGAAGCCATGTGGGGCAAGGCAGGGGCCCCCCATTTTCCCACATCATCTCCTTAAAAAGTGGGGTATATTGTTAGAATCATTTGAACAAGGAGCCTTACAAAAAAATGAGCTCTCCAGATGCTTCAAACGGAAGCAAATGTCTACAACCTAAAAAAAATTATTTAATACCAAGTTCCAAAGTTTTTGTATGTTACCCACAGCAAAGTTTTATAAATGATTAGGATATGTTACTTACTTTTTATTTGTGTATATATACCAGTACTTGGGCTTGAGCTCATAGCCTTAAGCTCTCTCTTGGCTTTTCTGCTCAAGGAGGGCATTCTACCACTTGAACCATACCTCTGCATTCAGCTTTTTGCTGGGAAATTGGAGATAGGAGTCTCTTATATTTGTTTGCCTCAGCTGACTTTGAACCATAATCCTCAGATTTCAAACTCCTGAATAGCTAGGATTTCCAGGAGCCACACCAGACCCTGGCTGGGTATTGAAAGCATATTTCTTAGAAAAGAACTAGGGTGGAAAAATGCAATCTTAATCATTTATTTATTTGGGTGATTTTTAAAAGCCTATATAATACTTTTGCTTTTTATTTTCTTCTGAATGCATATTATCTTTTTTTTGAACTTATTTTTAAAATTACCTTTTATGTAGTAGTACATAGGGAGATGCCATTTAACAAAGCGGTTTATGAATGCTTCAATATTCTCACCCTTCTTTGACCTACCCTTTCTCTACTTTTCTTAATTTTGTGATATATACAATCCGCTGTTTTTGTTTTTGTTTTTGTTTTTTTTGATCAGTTGTGAAGCTTGAACTCTAGGCTTGGATGCTGTTCCTCAGCTCTTTAGTTCATGTTGAGTGTTCTACCACTTGAGCTAGAGCACCACTTCCTACAGTCCATTCTTGACTGCATTCTCCCCTCCTTACCCCCTTCATTCTTCTAGCCTTGTCCTCTTGGCCTCCTCTTGAATGCACCCATTTTCTGATGTTGATTTTGTTGGGCTTTGACTTGGTTTTTCTACAAGATTATACTATTTGAGCTCCATCAACAGAAATAAGGACAAAAACCACATGATCATCTCAACAGATGCAGAAAAGGCTTTTGATAAGATCCCACACCCCTTTATGGAGAAGCTAGGAATCCATGGAACACTCCTCAGTATAATAAAGGCTATGTGTGACAAACCTATAGCTAGCATTATGCTTAATGGCAAAAAACAAAAGCCATTTGCCCTAAAATCTGGAATGAGACAAGGATGCCCATTCTCTCTATCCCTCTTCAACATAGTATCAGAATTCCTAGCATAAGCAATAAGGCAAGAGGAAAACAGAAAGCGGATCCAAATAGGGAA
The DNA here is from genome assembly GCF_024711535.1 of Dipodomys merriami. Classification (NCBI taxonomy): domain Eukaryota; kingdom Metazoa; phylum Chordata; class Mammalia; order Rodentia; family Heteromyidae; genus Dipodomys; species Dipodomys merriami. The sequence goes on from NW_027204048.1 coordinate 12,823,639, forward strand.
AGAAGTAGTAAAACTAGCGTATATGTCTGTTCATGACCTTTGTTTTCTCATTGCAGCTGGTTTCAAGAGACCGGTGGTCCTTTTTGGCCCCATTGCTGATATAGCCATGGAGAAGTTGGCAAATGAGTTACCAGACTTCTTCCAAACTGCTAGTGAGTGTCTGCCAATGATGTATTTCTCTGAAAGTATTCGCTTTGAAAAACTTAACACCTAGAAACATTGAAAGAGTAATGCTGAGATGACAGGCATGCAGTACTACACATATTCAAGCCTTTTTTTTTTGGTTGTGGTGGGGCTTGAACTTGGCCTGGGTGCTGTCCCTCAGCTCTTCAGCTCAAGGCCTAGCTCTCTACCACTTGAGCCACAGTGCCACTTCTCATTTTCTGGTGGTTTATTGGAGATAAGAGTCTCATGGACTTTACTGCTTGGTCTGGCTCAGAACCTTGATCTTCAGATCTCAGCCTCCTGAGTAGCTAGGATTATAGGCATGAGCCACCGGCGCCTGGCTTTAAGCATTTCTGATCAAGGAAATTCAACCTGTATTTAGCAGAAGTATAATTATAGATACTAAATAAATTAGTATTTAGTATAGTTAGTATTTTATACAAAAATTTAACATTTTTTCCCCCAGTGATCCCTATTATATCCTCTTTTAACTCTTTTTGTTTTCAATTCGGGGTACAAAGAGTGATTATACAGTTGATATTTCAGGTTTGTTTTTCTTTCTTTCTCTTTTTTTTTTAATGATTTCTGTTAAATCGTTCTGGTCCCCATCTTTTCCTAAATAACTTGGGACAAGTTACAGACTGCAAACCAGTTGACTCATAGAATTGACCCCTGTTGGCCTGGCTTAATCATTTCTTCATGGTTAGAATTAGTTAAACAGGCCTGGTGTACCTCTGTGGTAGAAAGCTCTTGCCTGGCATGCACAAGACACTGGGTTTTATACATAAAACACTGAGTGCTGTAAATCTTCCCCACTGCCCCCACGAGTCCTCTAATCCCGGATGTGCCATTACTGTACTGAAGTTAAGTTAGAGCCTTTGGTTGTCATTGATTTTCACACCCCTCCCACTCCCCCATTATTTAGCCATAGTTTTGCTTTTGCAGAGACGGAACCGAAAGATGCAGGATCTGAGAAACCTAATGGAGTTGTTCGATTAAATACCGTGAGGCAAATAATTGAGCAGGTGAGGAAAATCATCCAAAGTCCATGTTATTAGAACAAAAGGGATCATGCTTTGCCAGTGTCTTGTGTCTTTTAGAGTAGAATCTCAATTCTGATCATCATAAATGTTAATTGTTTATGCAAAAAAGAGCCATCTCACTGTGTCTGTGGCAATCAGGTTTTGTTTTTTCCAGAATTCTCAATGTTGTACCAAATAACCTGTTAATTATAGTTTTCCCCTCATTTGGGGTGAGGCAAATTCTAGACCTTTGATAAATGCCTAGAATACCACTCAGTACCAAATCCTAAATATACTTATGTATAGTATGTATGTACCTACCTATACATTTATATATTTATAAATTAAACTTTACCATACATGTGTATATATACACATGTGTATACATGGTAAATTAGGAATAGTCAAGCAGCAATAACTATTAATAGAATTGAACAATTATAAAAATATGCTGTACTAAAAGTTACATGATAAAATCTAAGGATTGTGTTCAAAGTCAGCCCAGGCAGAAAAGTCAATGAAACACTTATTTCCAATTAACCAGCAGAAAGCCAGAAGTAGAGTTGTAACTCATGTGGTAGGGCATCAGGCTTGAGCTTTGAAAAAGCCAGGTGAGAACACAAGGCCCTGAATTCTCTGTCCCCCTCCCTCCCTTCCTCCCTCCCTCCCTCCCTCCATCCCTCCATCCCTCTCTCCCTCCTTCTCCCCCCCCCACACATACACACACACACACACACACACACACACACACACAGTACTACACTCACCCTTTTTCTTTGGCTTGCTGTTAGCTTTGAATGAATGAAACTGGAAGGTAAAACCATATATGCATACAGGGGGACACTGCAATTCTTTTTGTTAGGGTTCTTCTGATTGTTAATATCGAAGTAGGCATAATGTGGAAGGGAATGTGTTCAGGTTTAAATTCACATGTTTGATGATGTGGTACAGCCTTTACCTAGGGAGGCAAACTGATACTGTGGTACTTCACCTGTCCCTAACAGGACAAGCATGCACTCCTGGACGTGACTCCCAAAGCTGTGGACCTGCTGAATTACACCCAGTGGTTCCCGATTGTGATTTTTTTCAACCCAGACTCCAGACAAGGTGTCAAGGCCATGAGACAGAGGTTGAACCCAACGTCCAACAAAAGTTCACGGAAGCTATTTGATCAGGCCAACAAGCTCAAAAAGACCTGCGCCCATCTTTTTACAGGTCAGTGAAATTGAAAATAAATCCTTGAATCATCCAGTATGTAGAATGTTCAAGTTTCTGTTTGGGGGACATTTAAAAAATAATGGCAACAAGTTCCTACCATGTTTGTAAGTGAATATATGCAATGATGGTTAAGAGGGAGAACAAGAAAGATCAATGAGTGTTGGGAGAGGTGGGCTGGCTGCTGTTCTAACTTCAATCTCAGCCTTTCAGTCCTCCACAGAAATTATAGCTTCATCCAACGGCCAACTATCACTCCATGATGGCGCTTTTTATGATCACCTGTACACAGTCACAATGACAAAATTCCCAGCGCAAATGCCATTTTGGGAGGAGTCATAGCAAGATTTCACATTCTAATTTGAATTGTTTTCTTCTTTCTCCTGCTTTTGTTTGTACTTATTAAAAATATCCTCCCTCTCCCCAATAGAAACTTGAATACTCCGGATGTTAACGATTCAAGGATTTATTCTGTATTTTATTCTGATGAGAACATTGTGACTGTGTCTTAAAAAATGAATCCCTTGCCTGGCACTGGTAGCTCACGACTGTAATCCTTGCCACTCAGGAGGCTGAGACCTGGAGGATCGCAGTCCATATGACTCTATAACCAGTTCACCAGCAAAAAAGCCAGGCTAGAATTATGGGTCAGTGGTAGAGAACCACCCGCTATGAACAAAGAAGCTGAGCAAGCATGAGGCCCTGGGGTCAAGCATTGATACCAGCATCAAAAAAAAAGAAAAGAATCCATTTTCAAGATACATACTAAATACTTACAGGTCACTTAATAAAATGTCTAAAACTTGCTGACAGAGAAGACAGGAGATGGAGTACAGATACAATTGGCCAGGAATGAATAGTTGTTGGTGGTGATTGTTGTAGATATGAGAATTCAGAAAATTGTCCTCCGCTCTTATATGTGTTTAAAATTTCCTCCACAGTAGGTAGGATATTATTTTCAAGTCCCCGAGGTAAATACTCATCATACAGGTTGCTTATACTTCCAAAGTAGTGTAACTATCTTAGTAATTAAGCATATGTACTATCTATATAAATAAATGACTGTTGCTGTGAATAGTGTACAGTTGAGACTTGGAGAGAGCTGCATAAATTGGAGGTGGGAATCAGTGCTTTATTCTGAGGGGGCAGCATATGAGGCTAGAGCATGCGTATAATATCCATAGGGCTGGGCACTGGTGACTCACGCCTATAATCCTAGCTATTCAGGAGGCTGAGATCTGAGGATTGCGGTTCAAAGCCAGCCCAGGCAGCAAAGTCTGTGAGACTCTGATCTTCAATAAACCATTAGAAAACCAGAAGTGGCGCTGTGGCTCAAGAGGTAGAGCACTCGCCTTGAGCTGAAGAGCACAGGGACAGTGCCCAGGCCCACAGTTCAAGCCCCACGACCACCACCACCAACAACAACAAAATAAATAAATAAATAAAATAATATCCTTAGGGTAATGGCAGCTCTTGAGTTCAGTGTTGGTCATCAGCCTTTGCCATTGGAGTCATATCATAGGGAGTGGATGGGTAGTGTCCACAACTTAGACAATGCAGCATCTTGTAACTGAGTGATAATGTAAACAACACACCGGAGAAAGTGGTCCATCACTAGCTATTTTTTGTCTCAGCACCTATCATGAGGTTGAAAGTTTGAAGGAAAAATAAAACTACAGTTTGGGATGAATACACTTTGTGAACACTTCATTTTCTCTAGATATATCTTCAGTATAAGGTGCTGGATAACAGATCTAAGAGCTTCAAGTTCGCTATCCAATACGTAGTCTTTTATAATTTTTTTTTCAGATTGTGTGTGTGTGTGTGTGTGTGTGTGTGTGTGTGTGTGTGTGTGTGTACACCTGCCTGCACACATTCATGCACCAATACTGGGGCTTGAACTGAGGGCCTGGGTACTTTTTTTTTCAGATTTTGTGTGTGTGTGTGTGTGTGTGTGTGTGTGTGTGTGTGTGTGTGTGTGTGTGTGTGTGTGTGTGTGTGTGTGTGTGTGTGTGTGTGTGTGTGTGTGTGTGTGTGTGTGTGTGTGTACACCTGCCTATACACATTCATGCACCAATACTGGGGCTTGAACTGAGGGCCTGGGTACTTTCCCTGAGCTTTTTTGCTCAAGGTTGGAGCACTTGTGCCCACAACTCCATTTTGACTTTTTTTTTTTTTTTTTTTTTTGCTGGTTAGTTGGACATAAGAATCTGATAGACTTGCCCCCCTGGGCTGGCTTTAAATTGCAGTCCTCAGATCTCATCCTCCTGAGTAGCTAGGATTACAGGCGTGAGCCACTGGTGGTTGGCTAAGACTCGGATTGCTTCCCCATGCCCTGTAATTCACACTCGCTCACAATCCACTTGCCCAGGTTGAGATTGATAATGTATACCTGCCAGAAATCCTGCTTTTCAAACTTGAGCATCAGAAACTTTTGGCAGTATTAATACTGGATGGTGTTCATGATTTTATATTTACAGCACTTCTGTGATAGTGAGAGACTACTAGAGTTGCTTTGATGAGCACACTAATTTGAAGTCAAGTTAATGTTGCATGCATCATCATTCGGCTCAATATCCTGTTTTTGCAGAATAAGGAAACCCTGTTCCCTACCAGAGAGATTGTAATTATGACAATATTAAAATCTCTCCCTTTATGATCTTGATGGAACAAGAGTTACTTTATTTTGAGAATCACCCAATGCAAGTTGACTGCTCAACCTGAACCAACATGCCTAGCTTGCTTCCAACCCTTAACAGTTAAAAAAAAAAAGTTTTTACTATAAAATAGACTTACATATACATGCCACCGAAATTACTGTTTTTACAAAAAGCAATGTTTGAATTTCCTGTGTTTTCAGGAACTTCAAATGTGTCTCTCCTAGTTTGAAGAGGCCTCCTTCATGTTAAATTGTGGTATTGGAAAGTGTCATGAGAGACTCAATCTATTTTCATCTTCTTGCTAGGCATTATTAAAGTGAAATTGGTACCTGAAAGAATACTGAAACTATGTGACCCTGTAGTGTCTTTTACCATCACCTAAACGCACGCGCATGTGTTGTACGTGCACACACACACACTTTTTTGTTGTTGTTTAGTGTTTGAGAAAGCTCAGAGGAACAAAGTGATATATAGATATAGATATTTCTATATCTATATCTGAAACCCAGGTTTGAACTCAAGGCCTTGCATTTGCTAGGCTGGTGCTCTACCACTTGAGCTCTGCCTGTAGCCAAACTATCGGCTGGTTTATTAGAGATAAAGTCTAATGGACTTTTCTACCCCGGTGGCTTTGAACTGTAGTCCTCCAAATCTCAGCCTCTCAAGTAGCTCGGATTACAGGTGTGAAACACTTGTTGAGTCTGTTGAGCATTGGAAGCAGTGGGAAAATGATGGATCCTGGCAGGGCCTCTTGCTGCTGCTGCTGCTCCTCTGTTTAGTCAAGGTCTGGTTGTTGAGGGAACCACACAGGTAATAGCTTTATTGATATGCAATTTACCCTAGCATACAATTTATCCCTTTAAAGTACATACTTCTTATCTGGGCACCAGTGGTTCATACCTGAACTGTGCAAACCACTGGCACTGTATTTCTTTCTTCCTCTTCTTTTCCTCCTCCTCCTTTTCCTCTTCCTCCTCCTCTTCCTCTTCTTCCTCCTCCTCCTCCTCCTCCTCCTCCCTTTTTAATATGTCAGTTGAGGGGCTTGAAGTCATAGCCTGGGCACTGTCTGTGAGCTCTTTTGCTCAAGGCTAGCACTCTACCACTTTGAGTACAGCACCACTTCCCGTTTTCTGGTAGTTAATAGAAGATGAGAGTCTCAGGGACTTTTCTGCCACAATCCTCAGATCTCAACCTCCTGAACAGCTGTAAGTGTGAGCCACCGGCACCTAGCTTCTGTATTTCTTAAATGGAGCTTTTAACTTTAGATTTTCTGTATGATAAATATAGACCATACTTAGACAACTCCCAACAGAAAGCATTTGAAGGCTGCTTCACATTCTTTCTACATCTAGTGCAGGTCATTTATTTATTTTTCCTCTAGAGTGCTTAATCTCACGTCTATATTTAAGTTCATGGCATCATATTTTAGCTATGAGACAATAATCCTTGTTAAGTACCAGGGTAAGGACACCAAAAATCCATGCTATCAAGGTTCATTTTCCTTGGGTTGTTCTGTACATCAGTTTATTCTCGCACTGTAAATAATTAGTGAGCAAAGAAATTAGAAACTCCCTCGGGATTTTTCCTCCCAAGGTCAGTGTTGGAACTTCCCTAATGAAAGAAAGTTGAATGTCACTTTAAGGAAAACTGAAAGCACAGTTGCTTACAAAGTTTGCTTAATGGTCCTGTTAGAAGTGATATCTATGTCTGCCCTTTGAAAGCCTGACAGTGTAACTTGAAAAAAAAAAAACACCCTAAATCAATACTGGGAGCATGACTCAAATGGTAGAATGTCTGAATGCACCAATCCTAATTTATCTACAATCTGACACTGCTAGGCCCAATTTATTAGTTTTGGATTCATTTGCTTACCTAGTTTATCTGTATTAGGTTGATAAAGATATATTGAGCCCAGCAATGGTGACTTGTGCATGTAATCCTAACTACTCAGGAGGCTGAGGTCTGAGGATCATGGTTCAAAGCTACCAGTCGGGTCAGGAAAGTCCATGAGACTCTTAACCACTTAACCACTAGAAAACGGGAAATGGTATTGTAGCTCAAGTGGTAGAGTGCTAGCCTTGAGCAAAAAGAGTTCAGGGATAGTGCCCAGGCCTCAAGTTCAAGCTCCATGACCACTAACACAACAGCAAAAAAGATATACCTGTTGGTATGTTTATATCTAGGCTCTAAATTGGTGTTTCTAGATGTACTGTGTATTGTAGCTGTCAAGGCCACTGGCTCAGAAGACAAATGTCTGAGTTGATATTCAGCTTCTTTACTTAGTGTGAGGCCTTGGCTTGTTCATTTCACCACTGAGCCTTAGATTCTTATGGGTGAGATGTGCTCCCTAACTTGGAATGAGCTAATCCTGTAACATACTTGCAGCAGTGCCTGGTTGACCCATACTAACCATTATCATGTAAGATATATATTTCGTCAGAATAGAATGAAGCTGATTTCCTTGGTTAACTTTAATTTATTGGTTCACATATTCTAAAATGCTTAAGGCTGTAAAAAACAAAAAGTAATCATACTAAATTGTTCTTTGAGTATTTTATTAGATGTGGACACGAATACTTTAATTTTTGTAAATTTACATGCATCTATGCAATGGTCTTTAAAATGTTGTCTTTTTGTTTTAGCTCCATTATCTGTGCTCCTGCAAACAGACTATCTATCTATCTATCTATCTATCTATCTATCTATCTATCTATCTATCTATCTATCTATCTATCTATAAATGTATGTATATATATATATTTTAGAGAGATGAGGGTATGGCTTAGTGGTAGAGTAATTGGCTAGTACTTGCAAGGCCCTGAGTTCAACCCCCAGCACTACAAAAATTTTATACACAGATATTCTGAAAATAAACCCATTATGCCAACCTTACAATATCTGTCTATAATGTAAACTACAACAGCTAGATGGTTAATAGTTTTACTTACATTCACTTAGAAGAATTCAGTGTTCATGTATATTCAGACTTCCTGTATTTCCAGTTTTAATTCGATGTGATAGGAATAAGTAAGGTTTTATGCCCATAGCTTCCTGAATAAACATTGCTGTGTGAATCAATGCAGACCTTTTTGCAGTCAAATGCTCTACTACTGTATACCTGCCCTCTTAGCAAGTCTTCTTGTTGACATTTCTCTAGCCACCATCAATCTGAATTCGGCCAATGACAGCTGGTTTGGCAGCTTGAAGGACACCATTGAGCATCAGCAGGGAGAAGCAGTTTGGGTCTCTGAAGGAAAGGTATGTGGCCTAGATTCGCTGCTGCGAGGTGAGCGTTTGTGTCTTGAATCTTTCCTCAAGAGGGCAGTGAATGTAGCAACACCATGTCCACTGGAAGTCATGCCAGCCTGTGTGTTCATGAGGTCTGAAACAATGTGAGTTCTCCGACAACGTTAAAAAAACAAAAACAAAAACAAATGAAGGGGACTTTTCAAAAGAAAAGCAGAATGTAATGAATGCAATCCTACATTCACTTCCCTTTTACTTTTAACGTAGTAACTAGTTACTGTATTCCAAGTACGCTAATCAGAGCTTACAAGATCTCATGCTGTGTGTCACAGCTTACTAAGACCATGGGACACTTAGAGTGGAGATGAAAGGCAGGGAAGAGAACCATGGGGGTAAAAATACGTTAAAAATCAATACAGAAGAGCAAAGCTAATAGATGTGGAATTATTTTGTTTAGAATGAGAGGTTGGCAGAGAATGCTACCTAGTTCTATGAGTTTGGATGGCCCAGCATCTATCTCATATGGAAAGAGAGAGACGAAGGAAGGAAGGAAGAGCAAGAGAGTTATACAACCTGTAGCTCTCTTTATTCCAGGAGCCTTCAGTATTAGTGTTGCATACCAGAGCTGAATTGAGGTAGTGTGCAGGCCTTTAGAGTGACAGCTTTGTCACCAAAGTGACTGACTTCTTGCTCTTTTGGACACTGGCTGTTTGGATGAGGGCATCTAGCATCTGGTGTTACCACGTGCTTAGAGTCTGCAAGGTTTGAGGGTGTCCTCTCTCTGGACATTCAGATTTGAAGATACAGCCTCTGCCCACAGAGAGCCTTAAGGAGAGTCTTAAGGATAAGTAGAGGAGTACATAGCATAAGGTGGTGTGCATTTATCACCAGGAAGACAGGTGCCAAGAGAAAAAGCTAAAGAAGAGCCACATAGGGCAGGAAACTCTCAGCGAGCGGAGGGAGGCCTGGCTCAGGTGCCAGTGATCTCACTGATAGGCTGGAGGGTCCCCAGTTTGAGTCCCTGCATAGAAGTGGACGTAGTCACAGCGTCGGCTCAGAGCCAAGTGATTTCAGAAAAATACAGGTGCCTTCGCTTTGTGGCACATGTCAAGACCTTGGACAACCGGGCCGTGCCCTCGGGGAGTTTCCTTGAGCTTCTTCCCCCCAAGCTCCCAGGAGCCATGTCAGGCCCCACTGACCCTCCGAAACAAATTCCTCTAGATGGAAGGGATGGATGATGATCCTGAAGATCGCATGTCCTACTTAACCGCCATGGGCGCGGACTATCTGAGTTGCGACAGCCGTCTCATCAGTGACTTTGAAGACACCGACGGCGAGGGAGGCGCCTACACTGACAATGAGCTGGATGAGCCAGCGGAGGAGCCGAGGGTGTCTTCCATCACCCGCTCCTCTGAGCCGGTGCAGCATGAGGAGGTGAGGCAAGGCAGGCCCACGCGCTGCGAAGCCACGGGCCAGAGAAGGAGACTGCAGTGTCTCGCTCCCTTCCTGGGCACCGCTGTTAACTCAGGGTGCGGTGGAAGGGATGCGGAAGTTGGAGCAGGTGGCCGTTAGGGAGTACTTCGCTCTGAGTCAGTGCCTGCGAGGTTGTGGTTCCTTGGTTCATGGAACAGAGGACCCAGTAGGTGGCATTGGAAGAGGCTGAGTGGCCAGCAGTCAGCGCTTCCCTGCTCTCAGGTGTGACAGGTGACAGGAATGGCTTTTGGGGCCAGCTGTGAAAATCACAAGCAGAATGTTCTTTTAAAACACGACGTTGCTATATTTGCTTGTAACCTTTGATTAGACCTCTCTCTCTCTCTCTGTACTCTTAGGAACCCTGGCCTTTCTTCTCCATCTGTCTTTAACCTTCTAATCTTGCCATTGCTCGTGAGTGTTTCCCCATCAGTTTCCTTCTCTCTTGTATTTATTTCAATTTTTTAAATTGACTTTGTGATTGATTATGCCTCGGATCACATGTACTATGTACCCGTCAGCTAGTGATTGACAGCTGACATGTCTTAGAAATTGCATCAATAGGCACTGATTAATTTAGGAGCAGAACGATTTGTTGTTCATCTCAGCGGACACTGGCGTAAGATCTTTGTAGAATCAGTGATCCAAACGTGTTTGGGTAATTATTGGTATGGACTTCTTGTTAGCAATTAGGCTCATTCCAGGGAGTGATTTTTTTTTTTGCCATGAAGTACAAACAAAACCCCCAAAATATAATAAGTTGAAGTGGGGAACCCATCACCCCAGTAATACAACATTAGCATATACTAGGCAAGTTAGGAAGAGTAACTTCACTTCTGAATCTTTATGATATAAGTGAAGTATTGTTTAGAAATAGCAGTGATTATTTTTAACTTTAGGAGGATTTTTTTAAAGTTGTATTTTAAAGGTAGAGCCCCCTGCCTTGGATGCAGCCAGTTTTATAAACACATCTCAAGCATTGGCTAGTTAAAGGTTCCCTGGTTATTACTCAGCAGATCAATGTCAGAACTTCTCCAGGTTCGCAGAACTCCAGCAAAGCAGGGTGCGGACTTCTCTCTGCCTGGATGTTCTTGTTGTGAATGAATCTTTATGTTTTGTAGAGCATAAGGAAACCCAGCCCAGAGCCACGAGCTCAGATGTGGAGGGCTGCTAGCAGAGATCAACTTAGGGACAATAGCCCACCTCCGGCATTCAAGCCAGAGCCGCCCAAGGTACGTGGCTGGGAAGGAAAAAGAAGCTCCAGAGGCCCCATGGGTGTAGCCGGGAGGAAGCATGCACGCGAAATGGTGTTGGTAATGGTTTGACTCCCTGTGTTCAATATTAGATCCTATCAATCCTTTTGGGTTGATGGATAGATTCCTGCATAAGGAAGAGAAAAGTTAGAAAAGAAAGACAACATTAAGAGAGCAGACAGTCTGGTGATAATAATAAGAGTTATCCCCAGGTGCTGGTAACGCATGCCTGTAATGCTAGCTACTCAGGAGGTTGAGATCTGAGGATTGAGGTTTGAAGCCAGCCAAGACAGAAAAGTCCATTAGACTTCTCACCTCCAGTTAACCAACAAGAAAGTTAGAAGTGGAGCTGTGCCTCAGATGGTAGAACAATAGTGAGGGGGGAGGGGAGAAAGATTCATTCATTTATTTGAGGAAGAGTAAAAAATTGACAAATGATGCATGCTAGAATCACCATTCTCGAAATCAGTTTCTCTTTTTCCTGTCAAATGAAAGTCTTCTGCCCACAATCTAATTCAGATGTATCAGCAATCAGTACCACTGTTTAGAATGCTTCTCTGTGTGAGGACAACTTCATTTATTGAATTAATAAATTGTCATCCCAAACAGAATCAACATGAAGACACAGTGGGAGGGGGGTGCATATATCATATGATTCTTCACCCCCACCCCGTCAGAATCAAAGCTATGACTACAAGTCTTTCTTTATGTGCTGGTCCAAAACAATTTTTTTTTCCTATCTAATTCAGTAATTTAGATGAGAAGAAAATCAGCCAGTTTTATGAGTAATTAGTGAGCTATACAATTATGCATCAGGGACAAACTGGGAAGCAGGGCTAGAAGTCTGCTCCAGTACTAAATTATTCAGGGTCTTTTCTATCTCTAGCAATTGCTACTGCCCAGCCCCCGAGTCCAATACTTCTCAACACCTTAAGGTAGGCTCAGGATGCCCAGCTAAGGGCCATTTGCCCCTGCCATATTTGATTCCTTGCCAGAATGGTATTTGTTGATCATCTTTGGAAACTGATCAGGAAATGGAGTGTGTTAAATCACTAATGTTGATTAAAAAAATAATAACAAGACTCAAAAACCCCAAGGAAAAACATGTCATTGTTCTTCGCAGGCTAAAAGCCATAACAGAGAAGATTCTTATGACTTCTCCAAATCCCAGGAATACAAGCCAAACTTCGCAGCTGTGGCTGGGAATGAAATTCTCACGTCTACCAAAAGTTGCCCTCCCCCGGTCGCAGCGAAACCGGCCTTTGGTCGACCTGTCTTGAAGCCTTCCACTCCTGTCCCTTCCCCTGAGGGTGGGGAGGCAGAGGAGAGTAATGACGAGCAAGAAAACACTCCCAAATCAGTCCTGGGCAAAGTCAAAATATTTGAGAAGATGGACCACAAGGCCAGGCTCCAGAGAATGCAGGAGCTCCAAGAAGCCCAGAATGCCAGGGTAATTCTTTATAAATTACTACACAGTCACAGCTTATCCACAGGAAGAGATTGAAATCACTTGATTGGGCTAGGATGTCACTCCGTGGCAAAGCACTTGTCCTGGGTTTGATCTCCAATACCCAAAAGAAAAGAAAAAAAATACTGTTAAAAAAAAAATCAATGTAAATTATTTGATTGATTTCAGCGCAGTGGTACACAGTCCTATTGCCCAGACAAGACAGAAATGATCAGGTGCACAGTACTGGGTGTGCCAATTTCAAATCCATTTTCCTTCTACTCAACAAGCCCTAGCTGACAAGATGAATAGGAGCCTGCTCTCCGTACTTTATTTACAGTACTGGGGCATGAACCCCCCAGTAGGGTAGCTGGAGACCATGCGAGGAATTGGGCGGGGTCTCATTCTCTCTTTCTTGGTGCTCTTTCCTCATTATCACAGCTGGAAATTGCTCAGAAACATCCGGATATCTATGCGGTTCCTATCAAAGGGCCCAAGCCCGAAGCCGGCCTGCCCAACTACATGAGGTAAGAGTGTACAGCGAAAGCCCCCAAAAACTGGGCCCGCTCTGCCATTTGGACTTGAAGAGAAAGAATTTTCTGTTTTAGGGTTTCTGAGTGACAGGTGCTACTCTCTTTACCCAGTGTCACCTTTAAATTGTCCAGATAGCAGAACCAAAATCCACGATCATTTTCCTCTTGGCAGGTGCCTTGTGGTGGATGGAGCCCAATTGCATTAGGTTGCGTTAGGGCCACAGAGGAACAGAAGTCCTAGAATTTAGGCCTGTTTGGTCACTGTTTTCTGGCTCTCAGCCAAGTTCTTCCATTTTTCTTTGCTTTTTTGTATCACCAGCATAGTCAGGCCACTGTGCTGAGCTGAGTTTGAAGGCACGGTCACAAGCAGCTGACCAGCATAGGTAAGACAGAGTAGGAGTTAGCCCAGCTTCTTCCTTTGGACGTCATAAGTTGCATGGTTTCCCGCCTCTGGGATTAGAAAAGAAATAAAGCACAAACTCTTTTTGTTTGTTTGTTTGTTTTGTTGGTTGTGGGGCCTGAACTCTGGGCCCGGGCGCTGTCCCTCAGCTCAAGGGTAGCACTCTACCACTTGAGCCACAGCGCCACTTCTGGCTTTTTCTGCTTATGTGGTGCTGAGGAATTGAACCCAGGACCTCATGCATATGAGGCAAGCACTCTACCACTGAGCCTCCTTCCCAGCCCTTTTCCATTTCTTTTTTTCTTTTTTCTTTTGACACCTAGCCTTTTAATCACATATTCTTGAAGCCATTCTGACCACTACTAGGTTTTCAGCAGAAAACTAGAGGCATGGGCGGAGATGTAGGGTGGCAAAGCCCTTGCCTAGCAAGCGCAATGTCCTGGCTTTGATCCCCAGTACCAAACAGAAAAGAGAAAACTAGAGGCATTTTTGCTACCCAGGGAACAGCAGCCATTGACCAGGTGGATGCGGCAACAAGGGGGGCTTGGCATAATCACTAATGCTGGCAGAGCACCTCACTGGGTGAGGGTAGCAGAAAGCTGGGGATCCTCCAGCTAATAGGGAACTCTGAGATTAAGGGAGCTTGTGGCTTGCTTCCTCATTCACTACCCAAGTGAGTGACCTTGAGTGACCTTGGCCCGTTCGCTGTCCCGTCCCCGCTACCACCTGAACCTGGTTGATGGCAGAGAACGCTCGGGGATCTGAAAGTGGTCTGTGAAGCTGGCGTTCATGGCTCACACCTATAATCCTAGCTACTCAGGAGGTGGAGATCGGAGGATCATGGTTCAAAGCCACCCTGGCCAAAAAAAAAATAAAAAGCCAGAAGTGGAGCTGTGGCTCCATTGTTAGAGTTAGGGTTAGAGTTAGGTTAGGGTGCTAACCTTGAGTTAAAATATAAAAAAGGTATAACAATACTCAGGCCCTGAGTTCAAGCCCCAAGACCAGCACAAAAAATAAAAACAAGAAACAGACACTTACCCTACTGGAGCCAGTGGCCAACCATTCTTCCCTCTGCTCCCCCGGGGGGTGCTGGAGGACTGGCAGCGCCCTCGGACCCGTGTAACCCCCTCACCTGTCAGTTCCAGACCCCCTGAGCCACAGAAAGGACCCTCCAGGCTTTACCAGGACACCCGGGGAAGTTTTGGCAGTGACCCCGAGGAGCAATATCGCCAGCAGCTGGCTGACCAAACAAAACGGGGTTACTACAACTCGCCCTCCAGGTACCGAGACACCGAATTATAGATGGGGTACCATGGACATTCGTGTGGCATCCGATGGACATTCCTTCCTCTGAGGCCTCCTGAGGAGAACTCCAGTTCAAGGGCACTGTGGAGATGGGACCGGGCTAACTGTAGGCGCTGTTGATGCCACTGGGATAGCGCAATTTGTTACGACATGGCTCTGTGTGTGTGTGTGTGTATGTGCGTGTGTATGTGCGCATGCGCGCGCACGGGGGCGAAGCTCAGAATTAAGAACACCACCACAGTCTGATACTGTCACTGACTTGGCTTCTGTGGACCAAAATCTGTATTAATCCTTTGTGAATTTTTAAATATGTATATTAAGGAGCAATAACTTCTTCCTCATTCACGGCTGCCTTCTAGCGCTGTTTCACTGTGAGGCAGATGTGAAAAGAGAAATTAAAAAACAAACTGTCGGATTCAGATTGTTTAAAGAAGTATTTTATGACAACTCTCTTAAGTGCCTTTGATGCGAAGTGTCTTTAAATTCTCTTCCTTTGAAGCTCTATGCAAAGCCATAGTGGACTAAAACTTTATTTTGACTAAATTTTGATACCAGTTTAATAGCTATGTTTTCCCCCTGCCCCGCGTCCTCTTCAAAGCATTTGTCTTTGTGATATTTTCCGTAAATTTTGATTGTACCCAGAAGAGTTGTACTTGGTAAGTCTGGCTGCAAGTGTTAATAAAAAGCAGACCACTAGCAGACCCAGAAAATAGGGAGATTTTTGGTGTTGTTTGTTTAAAACCATGTGCTATCCCAAAGCAGATACTTGAGAAAAATGTATTTTATTTCCACAAGTGTATGGATCGACAGCAGTTTTATAATTTAATAAATGGAGTACCTTGCATTAAATAAATTTGCTTTGTGGTGAATTTCTACATTTCTTTCATTTGTGGGGGACAGTTTGGGGGCAAGAGCCCAGGGCTTGAGCTTGCTAAGTGTATGCTCTATACCTGAGCTACACCTCCAACTTCCTTCTCTGTGTGTGGGGGGGGTGTGTGGGGGGGGAATGGAGGCATGTATTAAATCAGAAAGAATGACACTGCCCCATTTGTAAGGAAATGGAAAGACTTGGAAAAAATCAGATTAAATGAAGTAAGCCAGACCCAAAGAAACAAAGGTCCCTTGGTCTCCCTTATTTGCAATTTGTATACGTCTATGAGAACCTTAGCAGATAAGCAGACTAGCTCAATAGCTATGTACATTTGACTATGTAAGAGGTTGCTAAGCGAAATGAACTCCAAGATATGGACATAAGAGATTTTTATTTGTTGTTGTTGTTTTTAATGTACTGTGTGATTTTTTTTTTGTTTCTGTTATATGTTTTTCCCCCTTATGGTATATCTTCTGTTGTTATTGTTTGATTTTGATACCCTGATATTGTATATACAGTTATTTGAGTTAGGGAAGGGAAGGGGAACAACAGAGCAGTAAGACAGAGGACAAGGGGGAACCAATGCAACCATGATATTCACAAGACAAAATGTTGGAAACAATCTTACAACTTGGGGGAGGTTGGGGGGAAGGAAAGTAGGAGAAAATTGAGGGAAAGGGTAACAAGGTTGACAAGAAATGTACTCATTACCTTACTTATATAACTAAAACTCCTATGTACACCACCTTGACAATTAAAAATTTAAAGCTGGGTGCCAGTGGCTCACACCTGTAATCCTAGCTACTCAGGAGGCTGAGATCTGAGGATCAAGGTTAGAAGCCAGCCCAGGCAGAAAAGTCCATGCGACTCTTTATCTCTAATTAACCACAAACCAGAAGTGGTACTGTGGCTAAAGTGGTAGAGTGCTAGCCTCGAGTACTAAAGCTCAGGGACAGTGCGCAGGCCCTGAGTTCAAGCCCCCAGTAACTACAAAAAAAGGAGGAAGAGGGGGAGAGGAAGAGAAGGAAAAAAGAAAATGCTCGCTACCCATAACTCCAGCCCTTACCATTTTGATAATTCTCCCTCCCACTAAATACTCATGAATATCTATGAGTGATACTTGAGGGTGCATTGTATTTGCAGTTTAGTTTTCTATTTTTTTCTGAGTAATGCTCTATCAATAATGTGCCTTTCTTAAGGGGTTGGTTGCTCATGACTATAATCCTAGTTAGGAGGATCACAGTTCAAACTAGCCCGGGGCAGGAAAGTTCAGAGACATAAATGAAAAAGCCAAGTAGGAGCCTGGGGCCTTGAGTTCAAGCCCTAGCATCGACATACACACACCGAAAATTAGCTCATGTTGTACAGAACAGTGAAGAGAACCTTGTGGTCAGCTACCTTTCCCACCAGCATAGAAATGGTTTGCCATTCTCTATCAGACTAAGATCTACATATTTAACAGGTAATTCATTTACTCTAGGAGCTTTGATCAGTTATGGTCCACTAAACAGCCATTATGACAGTTACTATGTTTAATCCAACTCTTTTGTAGATCATTAGAAAGATTAATTCTTTAAAGTTGGGCTCTAATGGGGAGGCATGGTAAGTCATTTAAAATGAATTCAATGTCTCTGTGCAAATAAAATACCATGGAATGACCATGCCCCCCACCCCTACACACACACACATACACCCTGAAAACATTTACATGGTGAATTCTCTGACTTGCATGATTCTTCATGGGGCTTGATCTCTGGGCCTGGGCGTTGTCCCTCAGCTCTTCAGCTCAAGGTGGGCGCTCTACCACTTGAGCCACAGTACCACTTCTGGTTTTTGGAGTAGTTTATTGGAGATAAGAGTCTCACGGACTTTCCTGCCCAGGCTGGCTTTGAACCACGATCCTCAGTTCTCAGCCTCCCGAGTAGCTAGGATTACAGGTATGAGCCACCGGTGCCAGGCTGGTATGTTCATTTTATAAGTAACACAGCTCCGCCACTGCCTCAGAGTCCTGCCACTAAGAAATCACAGAGATGATTTGGATGCAGCTTCCTGCTTCTGAATCTAGTGCTCTTCTTTCTACATAGAGAGGATTTCTCCAAATAATTTGTTGAGCGTGCTGTATGGGTTTCTCTTTAAAAACTCAGGAGGCTGAGATCTGAGACTCACAGTTAGAAGCTAGCCAGGCAGGAAGTCTGTACTCTTATTTCCAATTAACTACCAGAAAACTGGAAGTGGCGCTGTGGCTCAAAATAAATACCCTGTTTATTTATGCTCATATTGAGGTTTGGACTCAGTGCTTGGTCTTTTCACTTGAGAGTGGAGCTCAACTCCATGGGTCATACTTCTATTCCTGGCTTTTCGCTATTGTCGAGTGTCTAGAGAATTGGTCTGCTTGGACTGCCTTTAAATCTTGGTTCTCAGGTCTCAGCCTCCTCAGTAGCTAGGATTACAGGCTTGAGCCACCAGCATCCAGCTTCGTCCCCTCATCTTAAGTAGTCACCATGGTACCTGCCTGTAATCCCAGAGGAAGAACTGATAGGTCTGTAATTCAAGACATCTTGGCAAAAGGGAGAGACTGAAATAAATAAATAAATGAAGTTGGGGCTGGGAAGGTGGCTCAGTGGTAGAGCGCTTGCCTTGCATGCATGAGGCCCTGGGTTCAATTCAGCACCACATAAGCAGAAAAAGCCAGAAGTGGTGCTGTGGCTCAAGTGGTAGAGCGCTAGCTTTGAGCTGAAGAGCTGAGGGACAGCGCTCAGGCCCAGAGTTCAGGCCCCACGGCTGACAATAAATAAAGTTTTGGAGGCCCACATGAGGGTAAATAGATGTATAAGAGTTTCCATGATGCCACTCTCAAAAGAAAAAGGCTCCAAAGCTAAGCAACCACAAAACACCCAGAAGTACTGAAATACTCTGCTCCATGACAGAATTCTTGTTTATTTGTCTTTTGTTTTGTTTTGTTTTTCGTTTTTTGTCGGTCATGGGGCCTGAACTCTGGACACTGTCCCTCAGCTCTTCAGCTCAAGACTAGTGTTCTACCACTTGAACCCTAGCACCACTTCTGGATTTTTCTTCTTATGTAGTGCTGAGGGATTGAAACCAGGGCCTCATGCATACAAGGCAAGCGCTCTACCACTGAGCCGCCTTCCCAGCCCGTTTATTTGTCTTTGTTGTTGTTATGATAAAGGTGATGTACCAGAGAGGTAGGTCTTATTTTTGAGATGAGGATGTATTATGTTGCCCAGTGTGACTGCAAGCAACCTACCTGTCTTAGTCTTTGCTGTAGTTGGGACTACAGGCAAAAGCCACCATACCCACTTCAGCGTCCTAAAGTTAATGATGGCGATCTTCTGACACACAAGAAGAAACAAACTCTGTGAAGGCCAAGACTGCCTCACCAGACCACCTTGTCACATCCAGCTCCAGAAATGTGTCGGGGTGAGGGGATCCCCGACAGGGCTAGGGTTAGCAAAGATTTGAGACTGAAGATCTTTGTTCCTTGCTTGACTTGTAGGGTCACATTCCAGATGTCCTGGGTGAGGGCTTGTGCTATCAAAATGTTGACATTCCAGAGGTAGCACAAAAATGACAAAGCTCTGGGGTGCTCCATGAGGAGGGCCCTTGAGACTTGAGGTGTGTGTGTGTGTGTGTGCGTGTGTGTGTGTGTGTGTACACTATTTCCTCAGGCTCAGCCTGTAGAGGTGGCAGATACCTTTACCCGAAATGACCTGCTGAGAAGAGAAGGTATTCACTGCATGGATTTCCAGACCTTGAATGGGGCCTATTGGACAGAAGATGCTGAGTAAAGTAAGATCATGTCTCACCTGACAATCCAGCAGTCTGATGGTGGAATGCTAAAAACAGGAAGAAAGAGCCAGAATCAACCAAGACTGTAGAGACTAGACTTACAGAGAATATTGAATAGTGGCTCCTTGAACTTGGATTTCCTCCCTGTTCTGCAACTTCTGAAATTCCTTTTAACCAAAAGTTCAGATAGCTGGGCGCTGATGACTCACACCTGGCCTGTCATCCTAGTTACTCGGGAGGCTGAGATCTGAGGATCGAGAATCAAAGCCAGGCAAGGCATGAAAATCAATGAGACTCATCTTCAAGGAACCACCAGAAAACCAGAAATGGAGCTGTGGCTCAAAATGGTAGAGCACTAGCTTTGAGCAGAAAAGCCTGAGTGCCCAGGCCCCAAGTTCAAGGCCCACAACCAATGACAAAAAATAAGTTCAGATGGAAGCTAACAGGGCCTAAAAAGCAGCCCAGAACAATGCTGGAAGGGAGGGGATACTTCTCTTCTCAAACCTAGGCTTTCCAGATGTTTCCCTCTCTTCCTTCCACAAACACATTCTCCTCTCTGTTGCCCCAAGGGTTCTGGGAGGACTGGAGACAGAGTTGCTCAGCCGAGAGGGTCCTTGGCATGATATGGGAAGTTCTCCAGCTTCTTCCAGGTATTGCCCAGGGCAGGCTTCTTGCCTCTGTCCTTGGAGCAAACATCTTCCTACTTCTTGCACAAACCTTGCACAATCTCCTGCAGAAATACAGGCTTGGAAGAGGAGCAGGAGAAAGTGGGAAGCCTCAGTCCCCTGGCATTTTGCTCATGGAAATCTCTTCCATAAAACATTGAGGGGGTGGGGGGTGTTTTTGTGTTTTGTGAGCTAGGTGCCAATGTCTCACGCCTGTAATCCTAGCTACTCAGGAGGCTGAGATCTGAGGATCATGGTTCAAAGCCAGCCTGGGCAGGAAAGCCAATGAAACTCTTATCTCCAATAAACCACCAGAAAACTGGAAGTGGCACTGTGGCTCAAGTGGTAGAGCGCTCGCCTTGAGCTGAAGAGCTGAGGGACAGCGCCCAGGCCCAGAGTTCAAGCCCCATGACTGACAAAAAGAAAAAAAAAAAAGATAATGATATTCAGGAGTTCAACTAGTTCTGGAGTACTGGTCTCTTATTTAAGTATTCCCTTTAATGCCAGTGAATGGTGTTAGCTTTTCTTGCTGTGACAGATATCTGGGAGAAGAAACTAAACAGGACGATTTACTTGGGCTAAATGGCTCTGTTTCCAGATCTGCCACGAGTCAGAGCATCATGGTGGGGAGGTGTGGTGGAGCCAAGCTAGTCAGCTCTTGGTAGCTAGGAAGTAGAGACACAGGCGGAAGAGAATGGGGGACCAGGAGTAACCTTCAAAGCCATGCCCTCAGTGACCTTCTCTCTTCAGCTAGGTCCCCTTCCTAAGGTCTCCACCACCTCCCCAAATAGTGTCACCATCAGGGGCACATATAAATCTGTAAGGAATAATTCATCTTCAATCCATAAAGATGCCTATTCCAGGAAGCCTTCCAAGAGTGCACAGTAGCTTATGCTTTTCCCTAAGTGATAACGATTCATATTGTCAAAAAAAGGCTGCTTACTAGCCGGGTGCTGGTGGCTCACCCCAGTAAATCCTAGCTACTCAGGAAGTTGAGATCTGCAGATCACAGTTGGAAGCCAGTGAGAGCAGGAAAGTCCATGAGACTCTTATCTCCAATTAACTACCAGAAAACTAAAAGTGGCGCTGTGGCTCAAAGTGGTAGAATGCTAGCCTTGAACAAAAAGCTCAGGGACGGTGCCCAGACTCTGAGTTCAAGCCCCATAGCCACTGCCCCCCTCCCCCCCGCAAATACTTCTTACTGACAGGAACTGGTAGCTCAAGCCTAGCTATTCAGAAGGCTGAGATTTAAGGATCACATTTCAAAGCCAGCCCAGGCAGGAGTCTGTGAGACTCTTATCTCCCAAGAAACCACCAAAAATCAGGAAGTGGCGCTGTGGCTCAACTGGTAGATCACCAAGTTTGAGTGAAAAGATTAAGGAACAGCACCCATGCCCTAAATTCAAGTCTTAGTACCAGCACCAAATAAAATGCTGTTTACTGCTTCTGTGGATGTCCTTTTCCTCTAGATTCTAAACTCCGTGACAAAAGGAATTGCTCCTTTTCCTTCCATTTAAACCTTGACATGGGGTATATGGCAGGTGTTGAACAAATGAACGTTATATCCATAACAGGATATAATTCATTGGTGTCCCTTTTGAGTGTCTGGAGCACAAGAAAAGGAGGAGAAAAGCTGAACTTCTGCGAATGAAGAATACCCTCTGTCATTTCCACACTTGCACCAATGCTGGGAATATCATATTGCAGTGAGTAGTGTGCTACAGTGAGATACAGTGAAACTGAGGCCATTTTCTAGCCTTGAGACATCAAAGTTCTTTTGAGTATATGGTACTGGAGCTTGAACTCAGAGCCTCATACTCTCATTTGGCTTTTTTTGCTGAAGCCTGGTACTCTATCACTTGAGCCATGCCTCCACTTACAGCTTTTTGGTGGCTAATTGGAGACAGACTTGTCTTCACTGGCTAGTTCAAACCTTGGTCCTCAGCTCTCAGCCTCTGGAGTTGCTAGGATTCAGGTGTAAGCCACTAGCACCTGGCAACATGGAGGTTCTGAGCATAGGAAGTGAGTGTCTTGAATGAAAAAGAGGCATTCCACCCATACTCAAGTCAGGAACTTAGTCAGATGCACAGCATGGTGACCAAGAGGCTGGCCCTGAGTTCCCTATTGGGCTAGAGTTTTCTCACCTATATATTGAGGTTGAGATATGCAACCCTAAAGTCAATGCTTTGTGGTTGAGTTGCCTCTGCTTGTAAGAACTTCATTATCAAAGTAATACATGCCTATATTTAAGAAACCAAATGTGTCATTAAAACTGACAAAATGAAGCAGGCCTTGCTCTCCTGTCTCGTTTCTCTGAGCCAGACTCTTTCAAACTCATTTATCTGTTTTTGATTTTTGTGGTTGTGGTTGTTGTGGGGCGCTCACTGGGCTTGCGCTCTTCTGCTCCAGGGCTAGCGCTCTACCACGTTGAGCTACAACCCCACTGCTGGTTTTCTGGTGGTTTATTGGAGATAAGAGTCTCACAGATTTTCCTGCCTGGGCTGGCTTTGAACCAGCACCCTCAGATCTCCACCTCCTGGATAGCTAGGATTATAGGTGTGTGTCACCAGCGCCTGGTTTTTTTCTTTTTCTGAATTTTACACCCAGCCATCCATTTCAAAAGAGTATACCTATGCTGCTGTTTTGTGGACACTGCCTGGTAATTTGCTGTTTAAAATACCTATATTCACCCGCACTTACATCTTCTCAGCAGTCAGTGAAGGTAAGACTCCCAAGCCAACATCAGACCCAAAATAGCCATGATCAAAATAGAATTTTCTTCTCTCAGGCATAAAGAAGTTGAGACAGGCTGGAATGGTGAGACGGCGAGGCACCTGGAAAACACTTGCTTTGCCTTTCCTAGCTCTGGCTTGCATTTTTGAGGAAGAGAAAGGGACTAAATTAGTTAGGAGATACTAAGTTGGCCAGCAGTGATAAACAGCCTCTACTATCTGTATGTGATAACAGGTGTGACTTCTCTCTGGCAGGACACACCTTTCTGTTCAGCTTCTCTGTTTCTCTGCCCCTCCCTCAGTAACCCAACAGGGCAGAGTGCTCTCTCCCTTGGACACTGTCATGACAGATAAATAAAGCAAGCAAGAGAACCACATGGCTAGCCCTTGACATATCTTCTTGGGGGTGACTTGTGTCATTTCTACTGCTATATTTTATTATACCCAGTGAGTCATGTGGCCAAGCCTGCATGGAGGGAATAAAGAATGATAATTTTTCTCTAGGGAGAGTCAGTGAATATTTGTGAACACATACACCATCTGGAACAGAAGGTAGTAGAGATACAGCTCATTTCTCAACAAATCAGTACATATGCACAACATCCTTTAGAGTTCTGCACAACATCCCTGCCTTCCTCTCATTGGCAGAACTTGGGAGTCTGCTGAATTCCAGAGAACATTCTGCATAAATAAAAGTGGGGCTTGAATACTGCAGAAGATGGGTAGAATAGATAACAGGGAAGCAACGAATGATCTCTGCCAAAACTTTCTTGTGATTTTGAGTTAAACCTGACTTTACAATGAACATGCCATTTTTATTGCTGACTCAAATAGTATTTATATAAGTTATCTTTTACACTT
This sequence comes from Dipodomys merriami, assembly GCF_024711535.1. Taxonomy (NCBI): domain Eukaryota; kingdom Metazoa; phylum Chordata; class Mammalia; order Rodentia; family Heteromyidae; genus Dipodomys; species Dipodomys merriami. The sequence goes on from NW_027204048.1 coordinate 12,847,291, forward strand.
AATGATTAAGGTGCTTTATTATTTATTTTCTTTTGAACTCTGGGCCTGGGCTCTGTCCCTCAGATTTTCAGCTCAAGGCAAGTACTTGACCACTTGAGCCACAGCACCACTTCTGGTTTTCTGGTGGTTTATTGGAAATAAGTCTCACAGACTTTCCTTGCCTGGGGTGTTTGAACCACCATCCTCAGATCTCAGCCTCCTGAGTACTAGGATTGCAGGCATGAGCCGCTAGCACCTGGGAAGGTGCTTTGTTTTTTGAGATAATAATTACTATTAATCCCACCTCCCCTTTGGAGACCTTACTCTCATAGTCCTTTGCTGTATATGGACCGCTTACTCACTAGATCTGCTACACAATTGTCCTCAGGTAAATTATCTTTTTTTCCTGCTCTCTCAAGTTAATTCTCTCATGTCATTTATTCTCAGCTTACTTGTTCTTTTTTTTTTTTTTTTTTTTTTGGGTCCGGTCGTGGGGCCTGAACTCTGGGCCTGGGCGCTGTCCCTCAGCTCCTCAGCTCAAGGCTAGCACTCTACCACTTGAGCCACAGCTCTACTTCCGGCTTTTTTCTTTTTGCTTATGTGGTGCTGAGGAATCGAACTCAGGGCCTCAGGCATGCAAGGCAAGCGCTCTACCACTGAGCCACCTTCCCAGCCCCCTTTTATTTTTTGGTCATGGGGCTTGAACTCAGGGCCTGGTGCTGTTCTTGAGCTCTTTTGCTCAAAGTTAGCACTCTATCACTTTGAGCCACAGAACCACTTCTAGTCTTCTGGTGGTCAATTGGAAATAAGATTCTCACAGATATCCTACCCAGTCTGTTTTCAAACCATGATCCTCAGATCTCAGCCTCCTGAATAGCAAGGATTACAGGCATGAGCTACCAGCACCCGGCTACAGGTTCATTTTTGATATGAGACTATCATCTTTCAGAAGCTTCCTGAGAAAAGAATGTAAGGCATATATGTTTCACAGGACTGTATTTCTCAAAATAATTTTGCTCTATCTTTATATTTCATTTTTAGTGTGGCTGAATATAGAATTAAAGCTGAAGATACAGTGCCAGGATGTTAGAAGCTCTGTGCTATTCTGATTCCTGCCTTTCTATGTGTGAGAATGCTTTAGTTACTTATTTGGGATTTTGAGATACTTTTAGATGCTTTCTTTATTCCTGATGTTTAATCGTGCCTAAAGGTATGTGATAGTGAAGATTTTTTTTTTCCATTCATTGTACTTGTCCTGCCCTGGGTCATTCAATCTGAAGATTTACTTCTCTTGGTTCTAAGATTTCAACTTTTTTTTCTTCATTAAATTCCTTCCTTCTTTTTCCTCAAGTGTTTCCTCTTATACTTTCTATTTCTAAGGGATTGTGTCTCCTAAGTTTCTTTTCTAGTTCTTCTCATAGCTCTTATGAGCTATCTCTTTGGTCTTTGTAGGGTTGTGTGGGGGTGAATTTTGAATCATATCTTCTGTGTTCTCTGTTAAATACTTACCATCACTGTGACAAATTGTGTTTCTAACATCTCATTCTCATTCTTTGTCTATTCCTTTTAAGAATCCTATTCAAGAATAGTGGATGTATTGTCATCTGTCATCTAATGGATGATACGAAGAATATTGTTTTATTTCCATTTTTTTCTGATTCCTTTATTATCTCTGCTTCTTCTGACTTCCCTGTTCCCATAATCTCTGTCTTGCTTGTTAGATGCTCTCCTCAAATGCCTGGTGGTCTGTGGTGACCCATTCATACTTAGAATGGAAAGTTCCAACAAAGGAAAGCATGGAAACCGTATCTACGAGAAAAGAAAAGCTGAGGGCAACAAGTTGGGACAGAAATGGAAAGTGGTAGAGGGACCAACATCACAGGGCTGCTGGACTTTGTTCTGGGAGTAGCAAAGCCAGACACAAGCCCAACCCCTGTGAAGTGGAGGGTAAGAGACATGTTTTATATGACTGAGTTCTTAGCTTTATATTCCACTCAGTTCCAAAGGAGAGGCTGAGAATGTGGTTTTGTGGTTAGAGCGCTTGCTTAGCATGCATGAAGCCCTGGGTTCAATTCCTCAATGGCACATAAATTGAAAAGCCAGAAGTAGCGCTGTGGTTCAAGTGGTAGAATGCAAAAGAAACTCAGGGACAGTGCCTAGGCCATGAGTTCAAGCCCCAGGACTAACCACCCCCCCAAAAAAAAAAAAAAAAGAAAGGAAAAGGAAAAGACAAACAACAGCAACATCAGCAGCAGGAAGAGAGAAGCAGGGACGCTGGTGGCACACGCCTGTAATCCTAGCTACTCAGGATGCTGAGACGTAGATGATCGCGATCCAAAGCCAGCCCAGCTGAAAAGTCCACGATACTCCATCACCAATTAACCAGCAAAAAACTGAGCTGGAGGCATGGCTCAAGCAGTAAAGCACCAATTATGAGCAGAAAGCCATTCAAGAGCACAAAGCCCTGAGTTTAAGCCCTAATACAGAAAAATAATGGGAGACCAATACACAGATCATTAGATTATTTACTCACATAAAACCTAAGTCTAGCATTCCAGACTTTCACCAAAGGAATTATGAGCAGACGTGTCTAGCTCAGTGGTAGAGTGCTTGCCTTGCATGCATGAGGCCCTGGGTTCGATTCCTTGGCACCACATAAACAGAAAAAGCCAGAAGTGGTGCTGCGGCTCAAGTGGTAGAGCACTCTCCTTGAACTGAAGAGCCCAGAATTCAAGTCCTATGACCAACCAAAAAATAAACAAAAAGAATATACAATGTGGTAAAATAATAAGCACAGATATAGAGACAAGGTCAACAAATATAATATTGTGACCTCTAAAGATTGGAAAGCACGTTATTTCTTCTTGAAACCAGCTTTCCAGGGGTCAAATTTCCATACCACTGTTCAACACATTCTAGTAAGTCTCTATACAGCGGAGCAACTCTCCCCCAGTCCTAAGCTGGAGCTCTCCTGTCTTATGCTAGTGCTCCTGACTGCTGTCTGCAGTAATCTCTGCTCTCTTTCTGAGCCATGAATGAGTCTGCTCAGAGTTTTTCTGTCATAGAAACAGTTGAATAATATGCATGCAGTCTTTCTGAACCTTGACCAGCCTGGCCCTCAGCCCACCTATAGGACCAGCCTGACATGGATGTTGCTGTTAGGATCCTGTGTTTTCTCTCTGTGAGTGGTGCTGGAGACTGAGTCTGCTCACCAAGGAGTCAACTGAATAAAAGAGGAGCCATCCATCCTAACGGGTGACCAAATCACAACCTAGAAACACAAGATCCATGAAAGGAACAGGGAGTCTGCCTTCCCCAAGTTTATAACACCTCGATAACAGAACCAAGTAGAGTAAAATGGCTGCAATGCCAACCATTTCAAAAGTCTACTTTTAACAATGATGATCATCATGGAATAAAATTAGACCTTGATAGTGGGAACTTTATTTAAAGAGGAAACTTCTCAAAGAAATGCAACTTGGGAGGCTGAGACAGGCAGATTGTTGTTGGAAGCCTCCGTTGCCTCTCCCAGAAAAAAAAAAAGTTATTCTGAGACTCTTTATTGAAGGAAAAAAACCAAACATGATGGCTCATGCTTGTAATCTCAGCTACACAGACGCATAGGGAGGAGGGTTATAATCTTAAATTTAAAACAATATGCTATAATATGCTATATGAAAAATGAGTAGAATAAGAAGGGCCAGGAGCGTGGCTTACATAGTAATATGCTTAGCTAGCAAGCATGAGGCCCCAAGTTCAAATTCTAGCACCACAAAAGAAAAAAGAAACTCTTCATTATAGAAACTTCTGAATATGTAGGAACCAGAAAACAAAACAAAACAAAACAAAAACCAGCACCAGGAACTCATTGTAGGTAGCAAAATGGTGCTCTGACAATCCATCCTCCAGACGGGCAGAGAGGAAGTTGGGGAAAGGAGAATTTGCTTTCTCCATTCTGGAAAGTTCTTGTAATCAGCACTAAAAGTATTCATGTGACTGAATCCTTGCTATAAATGCTCAGAGTGTCTGGTCTGAATTTTCAGGCACAAAGGCGGTCTGTGGTTTATCTGAGCTCCTAGTTTTTCCTGTCTGGCCCAAACCTGGGTGACGTTCAGCTTCCTAGCTTTCGTGGTTATTTACAGGAAGAGCAAACTGGTGTTAAAATATAAAATAAAGGTTGCAGTTTATCCATTCTTTCTCCTTATCTAAAGCACAGAAGACGTGTAGTTGTGAATTGAGCTTGTGCAGAAATTTCATCTAGAAGAATTGTGTATAATCGAAGAAGCTAACACAGCCCTCTCCTCACTGTTTGTTTGTTTGTTGCAGTAGTGGGGGTTGAATTCAGGATTTCACACAGGTGTTCTACTGCTTGAACCATGCCTTCTCCATTATCCATTTCTTTAGGCAGTGGGTGCTTTGTTTTGTGATGGAAGTCATTTGCCAAAATAGCTGGGAAATGGCTCAGTAGGCTTATTTGTGTTATATATTTTTATCACAATTTAAAAAAATGAAAAGACACATCTAGTTGTTAAACAGGAAAACAAGGGAGAGAGAACATCAAGAGTGTGTGTATGAAAGGGACAGAATTACTTGGACTGCAGTAAGTATGGAAATGTTTATGAATCTCCTTACAGGTGTTCATTGCTTTTAACAAGGTCCCTCGGTCATTCCCTATCTTCCCCCAGATCCCGCAGGCTTCTAAGGTAAGCACTGAGGCTGCAAAACTGCTCACAGCCTAGCTAGGAAGCCCAGAGAAGCCAAGAATGCCTTTCCAGCTTGGTGCTGATAACTATGCAGGAGGCTGACATCTGAGGATCGTGGTTCACAAGCCAGCCCAGGGCAGGCAAGTCTGTGAGACTTATCTCCAATTAACCACCAGAAAACTGGAAGTGGAACTGAAGCTCAAAGTGGTAGAACACTAACCTTGAGCAAAAGAGCTCACGGACAGTGCCCTAGCCCTGAGTTCAAGTCCCACAAACTCTAAGAAAAGAAAAAGAGAAAGCCTTTCCCCACCCTCTCTTCCCACTTTCCTCTCCTTCCTGCTGTCCTTTCTCTCAGGGGAAACCAGGCCACAAGAGGGAAGGACTCTGTGACCTTGTGTACACATTCTGACCTTGACCACCTGGAATGCTTTTCTGTCTTGGGGATTCCCCCACAGGGCTCTTCTCTTGAGTCTTGCTGGCCTCCGGAGAAGCCTTTTTATGACATTCCGTTTGGAAGAAATCCTTGGGCAGGAATAAATCCATCAGAAGTTAAAAATATCACTGCTCCTTTAAAAACACATTCTTCACTCAACATAGCAGATGTGAGTTTGTTAACATGGCCATTGAAAGACTGGCAGGGCGAGATTACACTTTAAAAAAATTTTTTTAGGGTAAAAGGAGTTCAAAGCAAGCTGTTTCTGCAATTAGCCATCTGATATGTTTACTGTTTGTTTATACTTTGTCCCCTTCCCCCTAAAAAGAATATTTAAAGTGACAAAGATGAATGAATTAAATAGTATTCAGAAAAAGACTTAAGTCATCAGAGGGAAGAAAGCCAGAGTAGGAAATTAGATGTGACCAGGGAGGCTTGAGTAGGCACAACACACATGGTAGCACTTTTTGCTGGTACTGTAACTTGGACTGACCCTGGCTTCCTGGTGGCCTAAGCAGAGGACAACACCATCAATGACAATCAAGCAGCCTCTATGAATGGGACACCTGATCTGCTAGCCACAGGTAGCCTGACACCAGGGCCTCAGCCCCTGGATTCTCTTTCAGCTTCATTTCACACACACACACACACACACACACACACACACACACACATACACTTTGTACTTTTTTCATGGGAATGATGAATAATTAGGGTATTGCTAGTCAAAGGAGACCAAGGAACTGTTTTAGGCAATAAGAGAAAGACAAGATGGGCATTGGTGGCTCATACCTTTAATCCTAGCTACTCGAGGATCGAGGTTCAAAGCCAGCCAGGGCAGAAAAGTCCCTGTGAGATTCTTACCTCCAATTAACCGCTCAAACACTGGCTGTGGTAGAGCACTAGCTTTGAGCACAAAAAGTCTCAGGGAGAGTACCCAGACCCTGAGTTCAAGCCCCCTGGCAGACAAGAGAGGTGGGGGAGGGGGGGAAAAAGGCAAAGAAAGGCTGGTAAAATTTGGACGTGATGAAGGCTAAACTCTTCTCCCCTTTCTGTAACCCTAAATGGAAAAGGCTGAATGCCGGAGATCCTATGACTTGTCTCAGATCTCTAAAGAAGGGAAAAAGCAATGACCACTTGTCTATTCATTTGTTCACTTACTTACAGTGGAAGTTTATTAATTGCCATTTCTCAGATGCCAGGTCCAAGAGATGATGTTATAGAATAATAGAACACAAAGTCCCCGCCTTCAGGGAGCTTCTATTTGCCATGGAGAAGCAAACAATATAATGTCAGGTGGAAGCCCTAGAAAGAAATCAAGGATAAGAGGTTGAGAGTGAAGGAAGAGAAGTATCCTTTTCGATGAGGGCGTCAGGAAAGGTTTGCCTGTGAAGTAAGTAGACACATGTGGAAGAAGAGTGTTTCAGAAAGAGGAGTAAATGCAAAGTTCCTGGTGCAGCAAGGGATCATTTGATCCAAGATGTCTAGATCCGACATGTAGAGCTCTTCCATCAAACCACACCACCTCTGGGCCAAGGGCCTTTGAGCCACCATGCAGTGTCCAGATTTGAGAGTGACTATAAGAGCCCAGAAGTGGTGAACTGATCTTGTATTCCCAGCACAGATGACATTGGCCTAGACCCTCAGTGTAGTGTAAGAGAAACAATTGTGATACAGGGACCAGGATATCTGAGGGACAATCTTTGCCCACCAGGAGTGTGTGTGTGTGTGTGTGTGTGTGTGTGTGTGTGTGTGTGTGTGTGTGTGTGTACACAACAGAAACATCACCTAGAGATGGTCAGTCTTGAAAACATCCTATTGGACCATCTAGAACTCAGTCCCCAGGGCTGTGCCAGCCCAGGCCAAGTTCCTCTGATGTTCTCTAGCCTGATTGGTAGACTTTCCCACCTTCACAGTATCTAGCACTGCAAGGATTGCCAGAGAGGAGGCTCAGGGGCATGCGGCCTCATGCTCCACAGCCCCATAAGCCAGCATCTGAGCATGCTGTGCTCTCCAATTATAGTTTTGAAAGTTTCCCTGGGTGATCTGACATCTTATACAAAGTGCTTCTTGGTTAGGAGGTGGAGGCCTCTACTAACACTGTTTCAAACAACCTCTGTGGTTACATAATGTTGTTTTTTGGGGGAGAGGGGAGGTTCTGTTGTTCTTGTTATTGTTGGGCATGGGGCTTGAACGAGGGGCCTGGGCACTGGCCCTGAACTTTTCTGCTCAAGCTTAGTGCTCTATCACGTTGGTGATACTGCTCCACTTCTGGTTTTCTGGTATTAATTGAAGGTAAGAGTCTCACAGACTTTCCTTCCCGGGCTGGCTTGGAACCATGGTACTCAGATTTCATCCTCCTGAGCATCTAGAATCACAGGCAGGAGCCACCAGCGCTTGGTGGGTTTCTTTCTACGCTTTTTGTTTCAGGAAGATCAACGTTTCTCATCTGCTTAACTGAAAGATCTCATGCAGAAATGTCTCCAGAAAAAAGAGTCTCCATTCAGAGGTGAATTACAGCTTTGACTTTTATGGGAACTTGAACCTGAAGAAAGCTCTGATATTACACCCAAGGTATCCCTCCCCCCCTCTCTCTTCCCTCTCTCTCCTCTCTCTCTCCCTCTCTCTTTCTCATACACATACACCTACATTCTTACACACTCATATATATATATATATATATATATATATATATATATTTTTTTTTTTTTTTTTTTTGTCGGCCGTGGGGCTTGAACTCTGGGCCTGGGCGCTGTCCCTCAGCTCTTCAGCTCAAAGCGAGCGCTCTACCACTTGAGCTACAGCGCCACTTCCGGTTTTCTGGTGGTTTATTGGAGATAGGAGTCTCACGGTCTCTCCTGCCCGGGCTGGCTTTGAACCGCGATCCTCAGATCTCAGCCTCCTGAGTAGCTAGGATTACAGGCGTGAGCCACCAGCGCCCGGCTACACACTCATATATTTTTAGGATAGACTTTATTACATGTATAGGTATAATTTGCCTCTCCTAGAAATTGATGAGTCATAAATAATTTCAGAACAGTTGGCCTGAATTGTTTCATGTGGGATTTGCATTGAAAGAGGTTCTCAGCATTTCACTTCAACAATAGGCAAAATATAGTTGCAGCTTTTCCTGTAACAAATAAATCTGTCTTGGAAGCCTTAAGAATTGTTAGCAACTAAGGCTGCCCTATTACTTCAGGAAAACTTAATGTCTGATTTGCCCACGTCTGCTCAGAATTTCTTGCTTTTGCTTAGTTCTCTCTCTCTCTCTCTCTCTCTCTCTCTCTGTCTTTCTCTCTCTCTCTTTCTCTCTCAAGAAAGGTTATAGAGCCCTTTCTCTAAGCTGTGGAATGTTCTCCTGGCGGCCTTCCCCATCTGCCCACCCCACCTCACACATCACAATGCCCAGGAAAAACCTGAGCCCTTGACATTTAGAAGAATAGGTTGGGGTTGGGTCTGTAAGAATCTCTGTTGCAGATGTAAAGGCATTTGCTCCCATAGTCCTTGTTCAATGACCATGCTGAGAGTGGTTGAACTTGCAACTCAAATGATGGCAACACTTACTTGCATTCTACAGATAAGTCCTTCAAGGCCAGAGAAGCTCCTGACTGGAGGTCACAGATTGAGGGAGGGTCACCCTTGTCATTGTTATCCAGTGGGTCTCAAAGTTACCCCTCTGGCAGTATTTGACAAGGGATTAACAAAATCCTTTCAACATATTTGCAACGTGTGTGTGTGTGTGTGTGTGTGTGTGTGTGTGTGTGTGTGTGTGTGTGTGTGTGTGTGTGTTACTAGGGTTTGAATTGAGGGCCTTGTAATTGATAAGAAAGCACTCTACCATTTGGGCCATGCTCTTAAGTCTTTTATTGCTTCAGTTTGTTTTAGACAGGGTCTCTCACTTTTGTCTTGGCCATCCTTGGATAGTGATTTTCCTACAAGCTTGGCCCATCATGCTTGGCCCAAAAGTTTGGTTTTAAACCAAATTATTTGCTTTTGCTTGCCAACGAAATTATGGATAGAGCCCCTCTGTAAAAAAATAACTGGGTAAAATTCTTGAAATATTACCACATGCTAACATTTCTCTCATGTTGGTAAGGTTAGATTCCCTAGCCTTGCAGTCCAGGGCGCCTAACTGCATAGGGATGGGGGGGGGGCTGGGTTTTCCATGCCTACTCCAGAGTGGTTCTGGGGTCTGCAGAGCTTAGTTTGAGATGGAGACTTTGAGAGTCCTCCCCGTACCCCACCTTTTTTGGCAGTGGAAGAACTGGAGGCAGCCAGGGAACATGTTTTGAGGGGTTTCTTCAGGATCTCCCCAACAGGAAAGGAATGACCTCCTTAATTAGTTGGCAAGTGAGGAGTAGAGAAGGATCAGGAGGCAAAGTGTCTAGAGCAAGCCTCCTGGGTGGGGAGTCTTGAGTGTGGGGAGTGGAATGGGGAGGGCAGGTGGGGAGGGGTGGGTGGGAGGGATATAACCTTCTTGGAATTTAACTTTGATCTTGAGGAGATCTAGCAGCCGGGTTCTACCAAACAATACGGCACCATTATTATAAACTTGAACTTTGGCCAATAATTAACAAAGCATCTGGATCCGTTTTCCACAGGTTCTTCCGTTAGATTTTTTTTATTTGTCTACAGCTTTATTAGGACATAGTTTCCATATTGTACAGTCCATTGGTTTTGGTTTGTTTTTGTCTATTCACAGAATTGTGCAATAATTACCACAATCAATTATGGAACATTCTTATCTCCTTAAAAAACAACCCTAGTTTGGTGCCAGTGGCTCATGCTTATAATCCTAGCTACTCAAGAAGCTGAGATCTGAGGATGGAGGTTCAAAGCCAGCCAGGCAGGAAAGTCCATAATACTCTTATCTACAATTAACCACCAAGAAGCTGGAAATGGAGCTGTGACTTAAGTAGTAAGGCTCTAGCTTTGAGGGAAAAAGGCTAAAGGACAGTGCCTAGGCCCTGAGTTCAAGCCCAAATACACACACACACACACACACACACACACACACACACACACACACACACACACACACACAACACCACACCTATTAGCTTTTACCTCTCTCTCCAATCTCCAATTTCCTTCCAGCACTCATTAGCCAGTAAGCTACTTTCTCTCTCTATGGATTTGATTGGACAGTTCATGTAATTGGTCTCATATAATATGTGATCTTCTAGGCCTGACTTCTTTCACATAGCACAGTTTCAAGGTTCATGCATGTTGTGGCATGTATAAATATTTCACTTGTTTATTACTGAAGAAAATATTCTATTGGATGGACATGCCACATTTTGCCATTCATTCATTCATTCATTCATTTTTCTTTTTCTTTTTTTTTTTGTTGGTTGTGGGGCTTGAACTCTGGGCCCTGTCCCTGAGCTCTTCAGCTCAGGGTGAGTGTTCTATCACTGAAACCACAGCACAACTTCTGGTTTCCTGGCAGTTAATTGGAGATAAGAGTCTCACACACTTTCCTGCCTGGGCTGGCTTTGAACCATGATTCTCAGCTTTTAGCCTCCTGAATAGCTAGGATTACAGGCATGAGAGACTGGTGCCCGGCTCGGCTCATTCATTCATTTGATTCTTCTTGAGTTTCCTCCTTCTTTTGGCAATCATGGATAAAACCACTAAGGGTGTGCAACTTTTGTGTGGGTATGTATTTTCATTTCTAGAGGTGGAATTATTAGGTCCACAGATAACTCTATGTTTAACTTTTTAAGGAACTGCCAAACTGTTTTTTAAATCCCTCAACTTTTATTATTAGTATTTTATTAACATATATTAATAGTACAAGGGATCTCATTGTGTTTAATTCATAGACTTTATTTTTTTTGCTGGTACCATGCCTCATGGTTGATCATGGCCTCCTGCTTCATCAGTTTGCTTGCTCATGGAAGGCACTCTACTGCTTGAGCCATGACTCCAGCCCTACTTTTTGCTGGTTATTTTGGAGATGGAGTCTCAAGGTCTTTTCTTGCCAGGCTGGCTTCAAACTGTAATCTTCTAGGTTTCAGCCTCCTGAATAGCTAGGGTTGCAGGCATGAGCTACGGGTGTCTGGCTGACTCTAACTTTTTTTGTTGTTATTGTTGTTTGGTTTGGTTTTTAAGTCAACCCGAATTCAGTGGCTCTGAAGCATCCTGTCAGAGTTTGGTTACATATAACTTGCTCAAGTATGACTAAAGATTTACTGTAAGCAAGTGTTTGGGTATCCAGAAGCCAAGCTCCAGTTACAAGGGTGTTAATGGCATGCCCTTGAGGGTTATATTTGTGTTCATGAAACTCACAGAAAAGAAACTCATAGCTATGAATGTAACCAGGAATGAAAAGGGAGGAAAAGGAAAGGGGGAGTGGGGAGAAATGGCAGTACAGTAACACTGAGGTAGTAGAAGCTTTGGAGAAAGTTCTTTCAGTGGCCTTAGATGAATAAAGCTATTAGGTAAAAACTATGTGGCATCTTTTCTGCATAGAGAAAAGAAACATTTGAGCACTTAGAAATATTTCAATATCGTATGAAGTACAAAATACATGTAGAGGAATGTGCAAATCTTAAGTGAACTCTGACTTTTCCTAATGACCCTTGTATGTAAGTAGCACGCACACAATGAGAAATGGCTTGACACCAGCCCCCTCACCTTCCCCTGCCCCCCTTTCCAGAGTGACTATCTGCAAGGGAAGGAGGATATCCTGACTTCTAACACCAACATTCTTAGACACAGGAATGTATTTTTAATGGCCAGTTTCAGGTGTCAAGGGCAGGCCAATAGGATAGATTTGCTTAGTTGGGAGAATGTCTTAAGACTCTGGCTGACTTAACTCTATTGCATGGTGTAATAATACATTCTTTAAATACTTTAAAGCCTGTCTATACAATAAGGGGTATAACCTTAGCACCAAGAAACTGAAATTTTAGTGTATACATCATAGGTGGTTTGCTCTTTCTTTCTTTTCTGTCTTTCTTTCTCTCTCTTTCTTTCTCTCTTTTTCTTTCTTTCTCTTTCTCTTTCTTTTTTTCATTCTCTCTCGTTCCCTTCCCTTCTGTCTGTCTCTGCCTCTATCTCTGTCTCTGTCTGTCTCTGTCTCTCTCTGCTGAGTGAAAAACAACAGACTTCAAACATTAATTGAAAAAGACCTCTCCGTTTCCCTGCAGGCTCATTTTATTCCCAAGAGTAGGCTGATAGGAAGTCCCGTGGACCATTAATCACAAGCACTTTAATAATTTAAAAAGTGTGTATGTAAACACAAACACATTAGCAGTACATAGCATCGTGGGTTGAAGTAAGTAATGACCAAAAATAAATGCAACTTTCACAAGCAGAACAGGGAAAGTGGTAGGCGTTTCTCTGGGGGAAATTATCTTCCAGATCCTCAGGAAGGTCTTGCCAATAAAACAAGCTTTGTTGTAATATTGGGACTGGGTGCAAAGTGACACGTTCTTATCTAATCATTTTATGCATGTCACTTCCGATGCATCAGGAACAAGGTGTATTATGGGGGGGGGGGGGAAGAAAGATCCTTTTGCAAAGGTGAATCATTTCTTTTGAAAAGCTCCCATGTTGTTTCACAACTTGGCAAGGCAGACTCGGATTCTGTGATCGGGCTACTTTTCGGGGAAGTTTGGTTGTCCATTGTTTGTTCCACGGTTCCATCAGGTGATGCTCATAGCTCCCGCAGCCCAAGCCGGGCCCGGGTAACCCGGTGTACCCACGTGGGTCAGGGCGGCCTGGATTTTTCCTTTTTGGAAACGAAGTCCACTCCACAGCCCCCCCCCCGCACCCCCTTCTCCAGACGGCCAGGTGGGGGGCAGATCGGCCTCGTCCTGGCCCAGTTCACGACTTGTGCGCTCCCCCCGCTCCTGTCGCAGGGTGGGGGTGAGGGGACATTGGAAAGGGGGCCCGGGTCACCTCTGGGTGGGCGGGGACCGACTCCGCACCGTCGGTGGCCGGCTCGCCGAGGCCGCGGGGACCGGACACCCGTCCCGGGCTGGGCGTGGGCCGGCGCGCGTGGGGCGGAGCGGCCCCGGGGCCGGCAGGTGGGAGCGGCCGGCGGGCGCCGCGGCGCTGGCGACCGCGAGCGGTGGTTGGGCGCCGGGTGCATTTCCTTCCCTCCCCCCGGGCTCGGATCCCGCCCGCGGTGCCCAGTGCGCGGCGCCCTCGGATCCGCCCGGCTCCGGGTCTCCTCCCCGCCATCGCCGGCCGCTCCGCTCCTCGCGCGTCCATGTCTCTGCCCGTGGTGCTCCCGGGCTCTTGCTGCCCGGTAGCGGGCCTTTCGGGGGGTCCTCAGTCCGGGGGTGCAGGCACGGCGGCCGCCACCGCCCAGGAGCCGCCGCTGCCCCCGTTGCGGCCGCGCTGGTCCCGGAGCGCGCGGCCGCCCCCGGCGCGGCCTCGCGGCGCCGCCGCCGCCGCCACCGCGGGGGCCTCCGGGGTTCTGGCCGCGCCGCCCGCGCTGTCGGCGCGCCGGGCCGCCGCGGGCCCCGGCCCCGGCCCCGGCCCCGGCCCCGCGCTGCTGCCCGCGCGCCCGCTGCTGTCGCTCGGGCTGCTGCAGCTGGTCCTGGGCTGCTGCATGGTGGCGCTCAGCTTCGGGGCGCTGTCTCTGAGCAGCTCCCCGCAGGTGAAGAACTCGTGCCCGTTCTGGGCCGGCTCTTCGGTGAGTACGGCGTGCGCACCCCGCTGGCTCCGGCCACCTGTCCCCCCTACACCCCCCGTCCCAGGGGAGCGCACACCCCGTGAAGACTGGGGAGATGCTGAGTGGGTGGGGGGGAGTCAAGTTCAAGGGGGGGCGGGGAGAGAGCTGGGCACTGTGTGTCCTCAGGCTGGAGGATTTTATTGTCACCCCCCCCCCCCCACATCAAGTTATTATCATAAAACAAAGAGATCGAACTCTTGGAGAGACTGGACGCAGGATGGCATGAATGCAATGATTAGATGTGTGGGATGGGCGGAGTGACAAGGGACAGACAGGGCCCCTTCACTGGGTTTTGTTCCCTGTTTAAAGACGCATGGGATTGTGGAACGTGCCTGGTGTTGGATGGCTTCCACTCTTCCTTGAGAAAGAGGTAATGGGAGGGTGCGTGGAACTCGCTGCCTGCTTGCACCCGGTCATTAAAAGAAAGGCCCCCCTCACTCCAGGCGAGCCCCTGGTGCCCTGGCAGACTGCTGTGCACAATCTGATTCTCAAGAAATAGAACCTGTCATTACGGAGGAGCCCTGGGAGTGTGGGGCAGGTGGCTGGAGACGTCTGTCTTGCTCCGGACCCAGTCCTGAGCTTGTCTAGCGAGGAAGATTGATTCTCCAGAGAAGCCTAACCTCCAGCCAGCCTGCGTCTGTCTCTCCTTCTTCCTTCCAAGACTTCTACAAGTTGCAAGACATGCAGCCCCTGAGGTTTGCAGGCAGCGAAAAGAGGTGGACACAGTTCTTTGGAATGATTGTAGAGGATCAGCAAAGTAAATGATAGCTATGCACTAAGGCAGCCCGGTAGTATGGCAGTTGCTATAGGTTTTACAACTATCTGCAGTTGTGTCAACGTCTGTATTTTGTAGAAACTGTGCTCTTAAAGGGTCACACATTACCCAGCTTCAAAAGCAAAATTTAAGAGCGTAGGGAGCACTTATTAAACCTAGAGTAATTGCTTGAATGAAAACCTTAAGAGCAGCAGGTTCCTTGAGTTTGAATGGAAAAATTTGCACTTCCTCTGGACCAATCGACTCTTCTTTTGAAATACTTAGATGATAGACGGTCATACTGATAGCCATCTGGCCTGGGCTGTGTATGGGGAGTGAAACTCACAATTTGTGCATCAGTTGGACAAAATTCTGTCTCTTGCCTTGGGACCCTGCTGCTGTTTTCTGGAAATTGCCAAAGGCTGGGTATTCCAAGCAGTGTAGGAATTAGATCCCTTTGTCTCCCTACACCACTTGCCTGGCAGCAATCAGCCAAATGGTAGCTGTGTTTTATTCCTTGGGATGCCACAGGCCAGATTCTTATGTAATTTTTAAATTATTATTCATATTTTTAAAGGAATTTGCTGTTTGTAAAATCACAGTCTATGTGTTATCAAAGATAGTTTAGGACTCTCTCTCTCTCTCTGTCTCTCTGTCTCTCTGTCTCTGTCTCTCTCTGTCTCTGTCTCTCTGTCTCTCTGTCTCTCTGTCTCTCTGTCTCTGTCTCTGTCTCTGTCTCTGTCTCTGTCTCTCTCTCTCTGTCTCTCTCTCTCTCTCTCTCTCGTGTGTATACATGCTTGGGCATGTCAGGGCTTGGGTTCTGTCCCTTAGCTTTTTTTTGTTAAAGGCTGGCACTCTACCACTTGAGACACAGGTACACTTCAGGCTTTTTGGTATTTAATTGGAGGTAAGAGTCTCACAGACTCCTCTGCCCAAACTGGCTTTGAACCTCAATCTTCATAGCTCAACTTCCTGAGTAGCTAGAATAATAGGCGTGAGCGGCTAGTACTTGGCTGATTTTCTTTTTCCTCTTCTAATGTTCAAACCTGAAATCAGTTTCCTTTTGAGAATTATTTCAGAGGTAAATAAATGCTCTTAGATGTCAGCTGAACTGCAATTGGATTTGATGAAGTATAACACAAAGATTATCAGCAGGAGATGAAGGCCAGTACTCTGGGCTTGCCAGTAGACATGTCCTTATCTCTGAATTGAACCAAACAGAGAAGGAAAGAGCAGAGAAGGAAGCAGGGGGTTTGGAATTGGATTCTCTCTCTCTCTCTCTCTCTCTCTCTCTCTCTCTCTCTCTCTCTCTCTCTTTCTTTTCTGTCATCAGGCTTGAACTCAAGGCCTGGGCACTGTTCCTGAGATCTTTTGCTTAAGGCTAGAGCTCTACCACTTTGAGCCACAGTGCCACTTCAGTGTTCTGGTGGTTAATTGGAGATGAGAATCTTATGGACTTTCCTGCCCAGGCTGGCCTTGAACCTCAATTCTCAGATCTCAGCCTCCTGAGTAGCTAGGATCACAGGCCCGAACTACCAGCGCACTGTCCCTGGATTCTCTTTTATTTATTATTCCTAACCCTGTAACATCTTTGTTTTGTTACATGTTCCTGACATTGATCTCAGAATCTGCAGAATCATAACAGGACCAATCGATATAACCACAGAACAAGTAAATGAGATTTAAAGAAAGTACTATAAGAATACTATGATTTTCTTGATGCCTTAGGACAAAAAAGTGTGTCATGTTTTGAATTTGTGTAGGTGAGAGAAGTTAGTTTTTTGTTTAAGGCCTTGTATTATAGAGAGTTTTAGATTTATACCAACAGTACAACAAACCTATAGATAGCCCTCACTCCATTTCAAAATGGTTTCACCTCTTCCGTAACCCATCCTGAGCTCTGCTGCTGTGAGAGTTCTGGTAGCTTCCAGAAGCATGGGTGAGAAGTAGGTCCAGTCCATTTGTCAGATGAAGTTACTGTTTTGTTTTGAATCAAATCTCAGGCATCTTCTCATTCCATGTATAAATATTTCAATGTGTGCATATACTTTTTAAAGAAATGCAAATGATTAAGTTCAGGCATTTATTTTAGGCACCTTCTATGCAATTGTAATTTTGAGCTTTTGTTAACAAATATTTTTATTGTTATTATTGTTATTATTAAGGTGCTATACAGAGAGATCACTAAAGCATAAGTCAGGTAATAAGTACAGTTCTTTTTTTTTGGGGGGGGGTCCAGTCATGGGGTCTGAACTCTGGGCCAGGGCGCTGTCCCTCAGTTCTTCAGCTCAAGGCTAGCACTCTACCACTTGAGCCACAGTGCCACTTCTGGCTTTTTTTCTTTTTGCTTATGTGGTGCTGAGGAATTGAACCCAGGGCCTCATGCATGCAAGGCAAGCGCTCTACCACTGAGCCACCTTCCCAGCCCAATAAGTACACTTCTTTGTGGACAGTATTTCCCAGTTTCCCCTTCCTGTCCTTGCCCACAAGTTGCATAGTTTATTTTCTCTGTACTGTATACTATCATGCCTGTATTTGTTTATCCTTTCTTCCTCCATTTCTGCATCCCATTCTCCTCACTAAAAAGACAAAAACAAACCTAAAAGCAAAGACAAACTACCACTATCACTAACAGCAAAACCCTCTTATTTCCCTTTCCTAGAACTAATTTTGATAAATAGTATTTTAAATGTTTAAAGGAGTAAGGCCTTTGTTTATTTTTGTCGGTCCTGAGGCCTGAACTCTGGGCCTAGTCGCTCTCCCTCAGTTCTTCAAGGCTAGCACTCTACCACTTAAGCCACAGTGCCACTCCCGGCTTTTTCTGCTTATGTGGTGCTGAGGAATCAAACCCAGGGCCTCATGCATGCAAGGCAAGCACTCTACCAGTGAGCCACCTTCCCAGCCCCTCAATGTATATTTTTAAATCGCCGAGGTCCTGAGTGCTCTATATAGTTTTTTTTTGTTGTTGTTGTTGTTTTTGTTTTGTTTTTGTCGGTCGTGGGGCTTGAACTCTGGGCCTGGGCGTTGTCCCTCAGCTCTTCAACTCAAGGCGAGCGCTCTACAACTTGAGCTACAGCGCCACTTCAATGTATACTTTTAAATAGATCATGTAAATCTGGTGTTGGTGGCTTACTCCTATAATCCTAGCTACTCAAGAGGCTGAGATCTGAAGGTTGAAGTTTGAAGTCAACTCCAGCCAATGAAGTCCCTATGAAACTTATCTCCAATTAACCACTCAAAAACCAGAAGTGGAGCTGTGGCTCAAAGTAGTAGAGAGTTAGCCTTGAGCAAAATTGCTCAGGGACAGTATCCAGAGCCTGAGTTCAAGCCCCATGATGGACAAAAATAAAAAAAAATAAATGAATAAAAGATCATGTAAACAGCATAGAGTGATTCTGAGAAGTGAGCAAGAAGTCTTAAGTGCCCCTGGCATTTTCCATTTCATTAAGAGAAACACTGAAATATCAACACATGTGCCCATCGATCCAACACCAGCCATTGTAACTCCTCTCATGCTTCAAAGCAAACTCCAGATATAACATTAAGCATTAACTACTTCAGTACAGAGACAGGCACTGGTGGCTCATGCCTGTAATACTAGCTGTTCAGAAGGCTGAGATCTGAGGATGGCAGTTTGAAGCTAGCTCAGGCAGACAAATCTGCGAGAAGAGCTCTTATCTCCAGCCCAAAGCTAGAAGTGGAGGTGTACCAGAGTAGAGTACCAGACTTGAGTGGAAAAAGCCAAGTGAGAGTTTGAGGCTGAATTCAAGCCCCAGTACTGGAATGAAACAAAACAAATATCTCAGAGTGTTTTCTAAAAAGAAATATGGTACATTGCAAATAATTCAGATCCTTAAATTGTTTTTTTTTAAACAGAGCTCAAAATTATGGCTGAGGACTGCAGAAATGAAAAAAAAAACAGTATTCCTGATTTTTTTTTTATTGTGAAAATACTGTACAGAGGGGTTACAATTACATGGGCAAGATAATGAGTACATTTCTTATCAAGCATTGTAGCCTCCTCCTTTGTTTCCCCTTCCCATTCCTTCCCATCCTCCCCCCCAATCCTCCCTGTGCGCCCCCCCCCCCCCCGCACCAAAGTTGTGAAGTTTGTTTTTGACATAACGACTTGTACATCTCATTGTTGCAATGGGTCCACCTGTATCCCTATTTAAACGATTTGTTTTTCCCCTTCCCCTCCACAAATTATAACAACATCAAATACAGTGAAAGCAGGAGTTATACTGTGGGGGAGGGACATACAAAACAACAAAGAAATCATCTTATAAATATGTTAGAAACAATCGCATGAAAGAAAAAAAATTGAATACATATCTTACGGTTCATTTCCCTAACATCACCTTATCTGACCTTTTCTGCTTGACTCAGACATATACTAAATATTGCAAATAAGGGAAACCATGGGACCTATGTTTTCCTGATATTTTTGATTTAGAGTTTACATGTCATGGAAGATGGAAGTCATCTGAGTACATTCCATAGCTTTTCAGTAAATCCAGTCATGCAGTCATCATCACACTCAGTTTCAGAAATTTTTCTTTCATTTTTTTTTTGTCTTTTCTCTTTTGGTTGGAAAATTTTCATCACCATCAAAAATTATTAGCAGTTACCCCTTTTCTTCTTCCCCCTGCCCCAATGACTCCATCCAGGCCCTCCCTAATTGACCCCTGTCCTGTTTCTATGGACTTGTCTGTTCTGCATGGTTCATATAAATGAGATCATCATATACTATGTGATCTTTAATGACTGACTTCTTTCACTTCCCATGTTGTCTGGGTTTACCCAATGTTGTGCCATTTATCAATAATTTATTTGTATTAATTGTGGACTGATATTTCATTGTATGACATACCACATTTATAGGTGCACCCAGAATTTCTTTGTCTTGTCTTTTCCTCCCCCCTTTCTATTCCCATTTATCTTTTCCCTCCCTCCTCTCTTCCCTCCCTCCCTCCCTCAGCAGTGGGGCTTGAATTCAGGGTCTGCCCATGAACTACCACTGAGCCACACCTCCAGCCCCTCTTAGAATATTATGAGCACTTGAGTGGAAGAGTCAACTAAATACAATGTACTTGAGTCTATGTTTGAACACCATAGTATTCCTCATATTGCAAACTTCCAGCGACTGTTGGGTACTTTGTGGTAGTACACTGACGAATCTTGGTTTTAGAAAAAAAACTGATTATGTATTTGATATGCAGTTAGGTTGCAGGACAAATATTCATTTGAAAATGCTATTTTGTTAAGCAACATAATTAAGAGACATCTCTCCTTATATGTCCCTGTACAGTCCCTCATTCTGAGCCTGAAGTTTTTGAGGTTGCCTGCATTTTCCAGAATATCAAAAAGATATTTTATCTGTTAAGAATGAACAACTCCTAAAAGAATCTTTCCCCATGCTTTTAGGTTCATATTTTCAACAGCTTGAAAGGAGTGTTTGAGCACTCTATCATTTTTTTTCCTTTATCCTTGGTTAATGACTCAATATATTATCATCCCCAAAGATCATGATACTAAGAGATGAGCCATCTTTAAAACAATCTGTAAACTGGGCGTGGTGGTGCATGCCTATAATCACAGATGAGACAGGAGAACTGAGAGTTCCAGACTGGTCTGAGGTATGTAGTTAGGATCCTAGCTGAAGAGCAGACAAACCCAGAACCTCTGCAGTGACAAAACCCCCTGCAGTAGGTAGCTGAGGGGGGATCTTCATGTCCCTCTCCAAGCCTCTCTGTCCTGGTTCTCAGAGAAGGGTTATGTTTAATGAATATTAATTAGATCCCACTGGGATTGTGGGAGGCCCAGCCTACCACACTGGGCTAGACTTAATTAAAGACTAGAGAGAACATCCGTTTGTTTAATGACTGTGATGACACCCATAATCCTTTGCATCTACTTCAAGGCAAGTGACTGAAAGGTAGTTATTGGATTTTGTTCTTCTTAGAGAACTCGAATAGCCTTGATCACCGAACGCATTTGTTTCCCTCTGCTTTAAGGCAATGACCTAAATTATGATAAACCCCTTTCTTGAGTTCACGATTTGGGAGGGGGGAAATTCTGCTTTCTTTTTTTTGGGGGGGGGTCCAGTCGTGGGGCCTGAACTCTGGGCCTGGGCGCTGTCCCTCAGCTCTTCAGCTCAAGGCTAGCGCTCTACCACTTGAGCCACAGCACCACTTGCGTTTTTTTCTTTTTGCTTATGTGGTGCTGGGGAATCGAACCCAGGGCCTCAGGCATGCAAGGCAAGCGCTCTACCACTGAGCCACCTTCCCAGCCCCAAATTCTGCTTTCTTAAAAGAAAACTTGACCCTGGTGAACTTTAACATCAGTCTTTTAATAAAGATTGCAATAATGAAACATAAAGAAAAACAAACAGTTCAGGGATAAGGTAACAAACACTGTGAGCTCTCTATCAGCTAATAGTAAATATAAATATATACACATCAAATGCAACTTCAGGATTTAAGCACATTTTAAGTATATTTTCTAGAGTACGTTTTCTTCATTCCCTTATTTTACTTGACAGCGGGATCATGTTGATCAGTACTGCACCTTGCTTGTTTGTGTCTTTGAACCCGGTTCAGTTGCACTTCTGTAAAGTGGGTGGGATGATTCTTGCCTCAGGATTGAATTGAGAAAGTGTAAAACAGAAAACATACATGAAAGTGCCTAAAGCTGGACTCTAACACCAGATAGACTCCTGGCCATGTTTTTTAAACACCAAGGCAATTTTCAATCAAGGTAGAGCCAACAGGATGCTTTGTATTTTTATAGGGCAACCCCCACCCCCAACTATTGGCCAGACATGAGTGGCTCATGCCTATAATCATAGCTACTCAGGAGGCTGAGATCTGAGGTTGAGGTTCAAAGCTAGCCCAGGCAGGAAAGTCCATGAGACTCTTATATCTAATTAACCACCTCAAAACTGGAAGTGGCCCTGTGGCTCAAGTGGTAGAGTTTGCCTGGAGCTGAAGAGCTCAGGGATAGTGCCCAGGCCCAGAGTTCAAGCCCCATAACAAAAACACACACACACACACACACACACAAAAACCCCAAAACAAAGACAACTCCCCCCCCCAACTATCACATGTATATTAGAAACAGTCAGTTGCCTACTCTTTCAGTTTTACTCTTCCCTCCTAAGCCCTTCCCTCCCTTCCTGTTCAGTATCCTCCCCTCTCCTCCCCTCCCCTTCCTCCACTCTCCTTTTTTCCTCTTCCCTCCCCTCCTCTTTCTTCCCCTCCCCCTCCAATCTTTCAGCTGCCATCTAAAAGCAATAGGGTAAGGTAAGTTGTTGAAAGGTGGGTTTTTTTTTTTTGGTGTGTGTGCTTATTTACAGGGTAAACATGAGATATTAACAATTTAGATTTTTTTTCCTTTAAAAACCTCTCTGTTTTGATACAGCAGTTTTGACAGCAGATCCAGAACATTTTTGCCCGAAGGCATGTTTGTGGATTAGCTGAGGAAACTAGGGCAGTGGAATTATAAGCTTTTGATCTTAATGATTTGGCTTTTAAGCTGGCAAATGAAGGCACCGTTCACCATAGTGGTGGTAAGGTTCAGCGGCCTCTTTGCATTATCAGAAAGAAAAAAAAAAAGAAAGGAAAAGTCTCTGCTTTACTGTAATCTACAAGGAATAGGTTATGATTAAGTGAAAGGAAATTTGCATGCAATCGCATGATAATCATGTAGAGACAAGAGGCTGGAACATCAGTTCTTGTCCATTCACTCCAGGCAGGCTGCTCCTGGGGCTGGAAGACGATTGTTGATGTATTTTCTCAGGCACAAGAGGAGAAAGCGTGTCCAGGCTCCCACAGTGACTCAAGCAAGATCATCTCCTATTTCTGTCCTATTCCTTCCTTCCTTCCTTCCTTCCTTCCTTCCTTCCTTCCTTCCTCCCTCCTTCCCTCCCTCCCTCCCTCCCTCCCTCCCTCCCTCCCTCCCTCCCTCCCTTCCTCCCTCCCTCCCCTCCTTTGTGATCCCTCACTGAGTTACTCCTAGGAGCTTTTAGTGGTACTCCAGCAAGTTGTACTTGCCTCTCTGGAGAGAGAGCCAGTCAGATGGTATATAGGAGCCAGGAAAGACCCTGGCTGAGGGCCCACTTGACTCCTTTCTGATAAAGCTCCAGCCCCAACAGGATACTCTGACTATTTCTTTCTTTCCTTGAATTCATGATGGATTGAATTCATGAGTTCCATTCTTGCTGGAGACCAGAGGGAGCATCCGTTCCCTAGTTCTTGAATTCTTTAAAGACTCATTCCAGCCAAGTGCTAGTGGCTCATGACTGTGATCCTAGCTACACAGGCTGAGAGATCGGGAGGATTATGATTCTAGGCCAGCCAAGGGAGAGAAGTCCTCAAGCCTCCATCTCTAAAAACACATGGCTGGAGGTAGACCAGCTCAAGTGGTAGAATGCCAGGTGAGCAGATCTAAGGTTTTGAGTGTAAACCTTAGAACGCTTCTACTAAGAAAAGAATCTCCAATGTACCACTTCCGTTCCTGCTTTCATTCCGGAGATTTCCACCCCTCTTGCCTATATTTACGCTTTTCTCCTCCCCAGGCACAGGAAGTCATTGGGATCAGGGAAGCATAGCACCGCCCTACATGAGGGAAAGGCCAATCAGCTTGTGTGTAATAATGTAGGCACAGACCACACATATCACGGTGCAGGGAGCAATATCCAATTGGAAGTCAGAGGAATGCATGGTGAATGGAGCTTCAGAAAAGGGGGATAGGGTGAAAGGCAGAGGGATGCAGTTTCCCACAGCAAGGAAACAGCAGTTCTTACAGTGGTGATGGGGATTTGTCATCCAGTCCCTGAATTTGGCATATGTCTTGACTTTTTCATTGAATCGTGCTTTGTCCACTTTATATTTCTCTCCACCAATATCACAAGCATCATTGTCACTATACTTTGAGATTATTAATATTTGTATCTGCCATATACATTTTATGCATAAAATAATTATATGGTATTATATGTTATACAACCTATATCATACATAATTATTACATGTAATTATTATATGTAATATTATTATATATAATTATTATAGGTAATATAATAGAGCTATATAAAATATAAATTTGTGCTGCTACTGGGGCTTGAACTTTGGGTCTCTTGCTCTTGGTTGGCTTTGTTTTTTTTTTTTTTTTTTGCTGGTGCTCGTGCTTGAACTTAGGGCCTGGGAGCTGTTGTTGAGTCTCTTTGTGCTCAAGGCTAGTGCTCTACCACTTGAGCCACAGCATCACTTCTGGCTTTTTCTGAGTAGTTTCTTGGAGATCAGAGTGGCACAACTTTCCTGTGCGGGCCGGCTTTGAACCACAATCCTCAGATCTCAACCTCTAGAGTAGCTGGGATTATAGGTGTGAACACCCGGCTTTACTTGGCTTCTTTGCTTAAGGCTGCCACTATAGTACTTGAACCACACTGCTACTGCTCATTTTATACACATTTTCTGGGATTTGTTCTTAGTATATGTTGACAAAATATCACTCCTCAAGGAAGAAATAAAGAGTATGGCTTATTTTGTTTTTGATCTCAAAGGCCCTTTATTTGAAATAACACTAACATCTGTCATAATCTATTACAATAAAAATATAAACACCTTTTACCTTAACTCCATTCTTCATACTTTATCCACCTGTTCAATAGAAATAAAAGCTCTTTTTTTCCTGTGGTACTGGGTTTCCATTCAGTAGGTGCTCTGTCCTGTTGAGCCATGCCTTCAGCCCAGAGCACTTGTTTTGAAAGATATCTGTCCCTGGATATTTACTCAGCATTGTTTGTGAAGGGAAAACTAGAAATGAGTGAGTTTCATGAATATAGAAATGACTGAATGCATGGTGTAGAGCCACACAATGGGGTGTTCTGCCACCATTTAGCTGACATTAATCACAGCTAATCCAGGGCCTCAAAGAGATTTCCCTGAACTATTTATTGGCCAAGAAAAAGAGGAAGCAAGAACAGTGTACATTTTATGATACATTTTTTTCTTTTGTAGAAATCACACTCCTGTGCCTATGAATACATACTCATCCCAGTGGGGGTATTTGTGGATGAGAATTTGAAGAGCAAATGCTGGGTGCTGGTGGCACATGCCTGTAATCCTAGCTACTCAAGAGGCTGAGATCTGAAGATTGAGACTCTAAGCCAGCCCAGGCAGGAAAGTCTGTGAGACTCTTATCTCCAGTTAACCAGCAAGAAGGTAGAGGTGGAGGTGTGGCTCAAGGGGTAGAGTATCAGCCTTGAGTAAAAAAGCCAAACAAGGGCATGAAGTCCCGAGGTCTAGCTCTAGTGACACACACCCTTGAGGATTTAGACAGCATCTATGTACATAGCAGAATGTGTAGATGTACAAAACTGTGAACCTGGAAAAGATGGGTAGATGGGGGATGTGTAGAGTACAGCTTAGACTATTTTATGGGATTTTACATTGGGAGCTGGACACTTCATGGTAATAACATTGTTCGAATGTCCAAAGTAGTTCTCCATAAAGCTGAACCCCAGGGGTCTATATTCAGAGACGCTGGTAACAAACACCAATGAATAATTCAAATCAGCAGTTATCTCAGGCAGTGTGTGTTTCCCTCCAGAGCAGTGAAATTTTCAGCTCTGTGTTCACAGAAGCCACGTGCATTGTCTGGGCCAAGTCGAGTGGGCCGCAGGGTGGGTGATGGGTGAGTAGCCCCTGCACATGTGGAAGGGTATGTAGGGATGTGCACACACACACACACACACACACACTCATTCATCTGTGCACACACACATTCACCTGTGCGCACACACACACTCATTCATCTATGCACACACACACACACTCATTCATCTATGCACACACATACACACACACACACTCACACACACACACCTCCTGCATGCTGGGTCTTAGAGTTCTGAGCAATCCCTCCACACAATGGGGGAGGGGTCAAGGTTTGTGCTCAAAGAGACCTCAGAGATGGTTTCCTTCACTTATGATCCATTTCTCAGGAAACCAGAGTTGAGGGCCAGAGATGGGGAATGATGAGACCAAGGTCAGAGCACTCACTCTGGGAAGCTGACTGGGGGAGGGATGGTCTGGCCTGGGTCTCAAGGCTCTGTGTGAAAAACTAGAGACAGCCCCCACACGTGGAGAGGGACACAGCTGCTGGGTGTTTAGCTGCAGAGGTTGCTGGGGGAACAGGAGGTGGCATCCTGTTAGAGGTAA
Organism: Dipodomys merriami; assembly: GCF_024711535.1. Lineage (NCBI taxonomy): Eukaryota > Metazoa > Chordata > Mammalia > Rodentia > Heteromyidae > Dipodomys > Dipodomys merriami. The sequence goes on from NW_027204048.1 coordinate 12,873,077, forward strand.
GCGGACTGCAGCGGTACAGTGCCTGGGAGACAGATAAGACATTTAGGACCAGACCCATAAAGAGAAGTCAGCTGCCTTCCTGTCCACATGTGGGTTTGGTCTTTGCTACTGAGAGGCGGATTGGTTCCCTCCCTGATGTGGTGCTGTGAGGGATGGGCCCTCTGCTTTGTGGGCGTGGGCACGTGTGGTTTGTAGTTAATAAGCAGAGATGGTAAGCTGGCATGTGGGAGGGATCTTGGCAAGAAAAAGTACCATCAAAGAGACCCTAGCCCAACTGCATTCAGCAGACACTGGTGACCAGGGTAAAATGTGCCCCCAGGACACACCTTGGATGGCTGTGCCTGGGCCTGAGGAATTCCTTTGATTCATCTCTGCACTTTTCTTCCCTCCTCCTCCTCCTCCTCCTCCTCCTCCTCCTCCTCCTCCTCCTCCTCCTCCCCCCCCTCCTCCTCCTCCTCCTCCCCCCTCCTCCCCCTCCTCCTCCTCTTCTTCTTCTTTCTTCTTTCTTCTTTCTTCCAGTCCTGGGGCTTGAGCTCAGGGCCTGGGCACTGCCCCTTAGCTTCTTTTGCTCAAGGCTGGCACTCTACCATTTGAGCCACAGTGCCACTTCTGGCCTTTTCTGTTTATGTGTCCTGAGCAATCGAACCCAGGGCTTCATGCACTCTACCACTAACTAAGCCACATTCCCTAGCCCTCCTCCCCCACCTCTCTCTCTCCTTTCTTCCTCCCTCCCTCCCTCCCTTCCTCCCTCCTTCCCTCCCTTCCTCCCTCCCTCCCTCCCTCCCTCCTTTCTTTCTTTCTTTCTTTCTTGCTTGCTTGCTTGCTTGCTTTCTCTCTTTCTTCCTTTCTTTTGTGATATTCACAGGGGTTACCATTTCATAAGTCAAGTGATGAATACATTTTTTGGTCAGTTGTGAGGCTTGAACTCAGGAGTGCTGTCCCTGAGCTCTTTTATTCAAGGCTAGTGCTCTACCACTTTGAGCCATAGCACCACTAAGAGTTTTCTGGTGGTTAATTGGTGGTAAGACTCTCATGGACTTTCCTACCTGAGCAGGCTTTGAATTGCGATCCTCAGATCTCAGCTTCCTGAGTAGCTAGGATTACAGGCGTGAGCCACTGCTGCCTGGCTAATCTTCTTATTTTTTCTTACAGGTAATTCTGTCCGGGATCATAGGGTTAACCACTTGGAAAAGACCCATGATTCTTCTGGTATGTACCCACCTTAGAACTTACGCTCTATAGAATGTGCCATGTAGGAAGTCTGTAGGAATGAGACATTACAAAAGGGCTTCGGCTTCCTTGCTAACTAACTAAATAGCTAATGATGGGCAATATCAAAGACAGATGTTTCAAGGATCATTACAGAAGATGATAATTTTGCTGGTTTTCTGCTTGACTGTAAACTTCTTTTTTTTAACTAAGTCTTTTATTGTGAAAATACAGTTACATGAGCAAGGTAATGAGTACATTTCTTATCAAGCATTGTTGCTTCCTCCTTTGTTTTTCCCCTACCATCCCTTCCCTCCCACCTCCACAACTACCCTGCTCCCCCACCTAAATTGCAAAGTTCATTTTTTGACATAGCATCTTGTACATCTCATTGTTGCAGTGGGTCCACCTGTATCATTATTTAAACAATTTGTTTTTTCCCTTCCCCTCCCTAAATTATATCAACATCAAATACAGTGAAAACAGGGGTTATACCATGGGGGAGGGACATACAAAGCAACAAAAAAATCACATGGTACCTTATAAATACATTAGAAACAATGCAAGAAAGAAAAAAAAACCCACTTGTGTCCTTATCTTTGGATTCATTTCACTTAACATCATCTTACCTGAGCTTTTCTGCTTGTCTCAGACATATACTAGTTATTGTAAATAAAGGAAACCATGGGACCTATGTTTCTTTGGGCTTGGATTACTTCACTTAATATAATTTTTTCCAAGTCTTTCCATTTCTAACAAATGGGGCAATGTCATTCTTTCTGATGGAGGCATAAAATTCCATTGTGTATATATACCACATTTTCTTGATCCATTCATCTACTGAGGGGCATCTAGGTTGGTTCCATATCTTAGCTATGGTAAATAATGCTGCAGTAAACATAGTTGTGCTGGTAGTTTTAGTGTGGTCTTGTTTGTGATCATTTGGGTAAATGCCCAAAAATGGGATTGCTGGGTCATAGGGGAACTCTATGTGGAGTCTTTTGAGGAACCTCCATACTACTTTCCAAAGTGATTGAACAAGTTTACACTCCCACCAACAATGCAGTAAGGTTCCCTTTTGTCCACATCTCCTCCAGCATCTGTTGTTATTAGAGTTCTTGATTATAGCCATTCTAACTGGGGTGAGGTGGTATCTCGGTGTTGTTTTGATTTGCATTTCTTTTATGGCTAGGGAGGTTGAGCATTTCTTCATGTGTCTATTGGCCATCCTTCTTTCCTCTTCAGAGAAGTTTCTCTTTAAGTCTTTAGCCCACTTATTTATTTATTTATTTATTTATTTATTTATTTTATTGTGAAAATACTGTACAGAGGAGTTACAATTACACGGGCAAGATAATGAATACATTTCTTATCAAGCATTGTAGCCTCCTCCCTTTGTTTCCCCTTCCCATCTCATCTCCCCCCCCAACTCTCCTCCCCCCCCACCAAAGTTGTAAAGTTTGTTTTGGACATACGACTTGTACGTCCCATTGTTGCAATGGGTCCAACTGTATCCCTACTTAAATGATTTGTTTTTTCCCTTCCCCTCCACAAATTATACCAACATCAAATAAGTGAAAGCAGGGATTATACTATGGGGGAGGGACATACAAAGCAACAAAGAAATAATCTTATAAATGTGTTAGAAACAATTGCATGAAAGAAAAAATCATTTGAATACATATCTTAGGGTTCATTTCCCTAACATCAACTTATCTGATCTTTTCTGCTTGACTCAGACATATACTAGTAATTGCAAATAAGGGAAACCATGGAACCTATGTTTCTTTGGGCCTGGCGTACTTCACTTAATAGAATTTTTTCCAAGTCTTTCCATTTCCTAACAAATGGGGCAATGTCATTCTTTCTGATGGAGGCATAGAATTCCATTGTGTATATATACCACATTTTCTTGATTCATTCATCTACTGAGGGGCATCTGGGTTGGTTCCATATCTTAGCTACAGTAAATAATGCTGCAATAAACATAGTCATACTGGTAGCTTTAGTGTGGTCTTGTTTGTGAACATTTGGTAAATGCCCAAAAGTGGGATTGCTGGGTTCATAGGGGAGTCTTTTGAGGAATCTCCATACTACTTTCCAAAGTGGTTGAACAAGTTTACACTCTCACCAACAATGCAGTAAGGTTCCCTTCTGTCCACATCCCCTCCAGCATCTGTTGTTATTAGAGTTCTTGATTATAGCCATTCTGACTGGGGTGAGGTGGTATCTCGGTGTTGTTTTGATTTGCATTTCTTTTATGGCTAGAGAGGTTGAGCATTTCTTCATGTGTCTATTGGCCATCCTTCTTTCCTCTTCAGAGAAGTTTCTCTTTAAGTCTTTAGCCCACTTATTTACTGGGGAGTTGTTTCTTTGAAGATTTGTTGTTGGGGGATTTATTTTTTGAGTTCCAGGTATATTTTAGATATGAGACCCTTGTCTGTTGTATTAACCCACTTATTTATTGGGCAGTTGTTTCTTTGAGGATTTGTTGTTGGGGGATTTAATTTTTTGAGTTCCAGGTATATTTTAGATATTAGATCCTTGTCCGTTGTATGGCTAGTGAAGATCTCCCAATCTGTGGGCTTTCTATTGATCTTGCTAGCTATGTCCTTTGCCATGCAGAAGCTCTGCAATTTCATGCAATCCCATTTGCCCAACCTTTTTTTGATTTGTTGTGTTTCTGGGTCTCTATTAAGAAAATTTGGGCCTGTGCCAAGGAGACCTACAGTTTCTTCTATTCTGTCCTGTAATGTTTTCAGGGTGTCTGCTTTGACTCCGAGGTCTTTGATCCATTTGGAATTGATTCTGGTGCAGGGCGATATATAAGGATCTAGCTTTAGTTTTCTACAAGTGATTAACCAATTTTGCCAGTACCATTTACTGAAGAGGCTGTCTTTCTTCCATTCTATTTTTTTTTAGCTCCCTTATCGAAGAGACAGTGGCTATAGGTTCACTGTAAACTTCTTACATGCCTTCAGCACTACATATTGTGTCTGTACTATTTAAACAGGTACCACAGTGAAAGGAATAAACTACCAGCTTCAAAAATTACTAGCTTAGGAAGTAAAGCTGTTAATCAAGTTGTAGAGCACTAAAGAACTCAGGGACAGCGCCCAAGCCCTGAGTTCAAGCCCCAGGACTAAAAAAAAGAAAGAAAAGAAAAAACAAGAAAAAAACTTACTAGTTTAGAGCTGACTTTGTTTAGCTAGACTGTTCAACTGTTTCCCACCTTCCATGTTTTTCTTTTTCTCCGTTAATCTTTTGAAGCAAGTCTTGTCTATTAATCTCAAATATATGACTTTTTAAATTGTTAATATGTTTTGGTTAGACAACCTCAGAATTTTGTTACTTAGCAAATGCTATTGTTTCTTTGGCACCTACCATCAATATACATATTTACTTGTGACTTTCTCCTTCTTTTATTCTTACTGAGATAAAATTCATATTACAGAAGGAATCACTTCTAAGTATATAATTCAGTGGCATTTAGAACATTCCCAATATTTATTCTTTGTTATGATTTGTGGGTTTGATTCAGTGACTACGGTAATAAATAATAGAATCTATTTTACAATATTTTATGATAAAATAGTCTTTGAAAGTCCATTTGAGTTGAAAGCTACTTACAGTTTTTTTTTCTTTTATGTGCTGGTACTGGGGCTCAAACCCTGTTTTCTTGCTTGGCTGTTTGGCTCAGGCTGGTGCCACTTGTAGCTTTTTGCTGGTTAATTGGCAATGAGAGTTTCTTGGGTTTGTCTGCCTAGGCTGGCTTCTCAGATCTCAGCCTCCTGAGTAGCTAGGATTCCAGGTGTGAGCCACTGGTGTCTAGATTACTTCCAACATTTTTCTCTGTATAATACCTCTTCTTATTTTTCTCTCATCTGCCTGGAAATTGAATTAAATTACAATTATTTTCTAAAGTCATTCACATATATAAATATAATGTCATTCATATATATATTTATATATTTCATAGTTCACCTCAAACAGACCACAGTTCACTAGGAAGTGATAATAAGTAGAAAAATCTCTTAAATTCTTAGGTTCCAGGAGAAGCAGAGTCTTGGGCAGTCTTTGGAAGTTTGAGTCAAAGAACCAACTATTGCCTTGATAGTCCTCAAGCCCTAGCATTTTTACATATATATAAGGTGATGTTGGGAGCAGTTTATAGCTCTATCACTCATTGAATCTAGTGATGCTCCCTGAATGTATTTGGAAGATGTAAGTCATCAGTGTAACATTCTAGTATATTATATAGCAGGTTGAAGATAACAAACTGTCAGTGGGCTTTGTAGCCTGTTCTTGTGGATGGGCTTTTGGCCTATGTTGTGAATGGGCCTTGTGTTGTAATAGCTGAGGTGTGTTTCCCTTCATGCTCTGGTTTTCTGGTGGGTTATTAGAGATAAGAGTATCATAGACTTTCCTGCTTGGGCTGGCTTTGAACTGTGATTGTCAGATCTCAGCCTTCTGAGTATCTAAGATTACAGGTATGAGCCACCAGCACCCAACTCTCCTTCTTTCCTTCCTTCCTTTTTCTTTTTCTTTCTTTCTCTTTCCTTCTTTCTTTTTCCTTTCTCTCTTTCCCTCCCTCCCTCCCTCCCTCCCTCCTTTCTTCCTTTCTTCCTTCCTTCCTTCCTTCCTTCCTTCCTTCCTTCCTTCCTTCCTTTGTTCTTTCCTTCCTTCCTTCCTTCTGAAAGTGGGACACGAACTCAGTATTTGATGATTTCATTCACTGGCAGGCACCCTTCCACCTGAGCCACGCCTCTGACCCCTACTCTACTGGTTAGAATGAGACTCTGCAGAAAAAGTTTGGATGGCACTCAAAGATCATATAGTCTAGATACAAGAATCACCTTTGCAGTATCTTTTCCTGTTCATTCAACATTAAAATGCATGTGTTTAAATTGAGTTAAAATAAGAAAATGTCTCATGATATTTGTACTCCGACAATTCCAAAGGATGAAGATATCATAAGCATGTATTCCAGATTTCCAGATCGATTTGAAGAAAGTCTGCCTTCTAGACCTCTCCCTCCCCCTCCCCTTCTCTTGTATCATGGTTTGAACTCTGGTCCTCAGGCTTGCTAAGCTAATACTTGACCATTTGAGCCACTTCTTCAATCTGACTCTTTGTTGTGTAATTGGAAATTCTCAGACTTTTCAGCCAGGGCTGTTTTTGAACCTTGATCTTCCAGATCTCAGCCTCCTGAATAGCTAGGATTACAGGTGTGAACCACTGATGCACAGCCAAGACAACTCTTTCTTACTTTTTTTTGGCAACAGTGGGGTTTGAATTCAGGGCCTTGTACCTCTAGGGAGGTGCTCTACCCCTTGAGACAAACCCTCAGCACCTTCTATTTTCAGTTACTTTTTGGATAGAGTTTTGAAATTCTGCACAGATCCACCTGAACCATGATTCTTTCATGTACACTTCCTGCTGTAGCTGGGATGACAGCTGTGCGCCAACACACCTGCTTACTGATTGAATAGAAGTCTCATGAATTCTTTTTGTCTGGGCTGGCCTAGAACTGCTGCCCTCTCAATCCCTTTTTAATTTTTTTTTAAGAAAGTGCTATTATAAAGGCGATGAATAGAGGAGTTATTGTTTCATAAGTCAGGTGATGAGTACATTTCTTTTTTTTTGGGGGGGTCCGGTCGTGGGGCCTGAACTCTGGGCCTGGGCGCTGTCCCTCAGCTCTTCAGCTCAAGGCTAGCGCTCTACCACTCGAGCCACAGCACCACTTCTAGCTTTTATTCTTTTTGCTTATGTGGTGCTGAGGAATTGAACCCAGGACCTCAGGCATGCAAGGCAAGCGCTCTACCACTGAGCCACCTTCCCAGCCCCCCAGTACATTTCTTTTTGAACAATGTCACCCTTCCCTCCCTCTCTCCTAGTGTCCACCCCATCCCTACCCACAAGTTGTACAGTTCACTTTCAACATAGTGTCTATCGAGTCCCACTGCTGCCTTTGTTCACCCTTTGTCCCTGTGTTTCTGTGAGACTGATTCTTAATGATCTAACCTTATAACATGTACCCAAAGCTTCATTATGTGAAACAATAATAGAATTGTGTGATAGGATGAAGGAAACTGGATGTGCCAGTCTGAAGCTCCTAATTTATCCCGTTAGGAGCTATATAACTGCGGTTGGAGGCGTGGCTCCATTGGTAGAGTGCTAGCCAATGATCAACAGTGGCAGGTACAGAGTTCAAGTCCTAGGCTTGGACCAAAAGAAAGAAAGGAAAAAAGAAAGAAAAAGCAAGCCAGCAAGCTGTATAACTGTTCAAGCCAGTCGCTGTAACCCATCTTAGTTTGCTTTTCTGTGCTAAGGAGAATAATTGAATGACACCAGGGGTGGTTTTACCCTACCCTGTCTTGGTGAACGAGCCTTCCTTTCTTCCTTCTTTCTCCCTTCTTCCGCCCCTCTCTTTTCCTTCTTTGTTGTCCAGTTTTCTCTCAGCTACCCCAAGTTTGGAGTGTGTGTCAGTCCCCTATTTGTGGGGAGGCCCCCTGGCATAGGAGAAGCCAGCCGGCCCTGTGGGCTGGATCCATGATCTGCAGACATGCGCGTGCCAGATTAGAGTTCCAGTCCTTTTCTCCTTCCCCTCCCTCCCTGTACTGTGTAAGCAGGAACTTTCTGCCCCTAGCTGGTTGCCTGCTGGCTCCTTCTGGCTCTTCATCAGCCCGCACTTCCCAACAAAGACCTTCACCAATTACCCTAATGATGGAAGATTCCGGCCCCAGGAACTGATGAGCTCATTATTGCAGCACTGAATCCCTTGGCTTCCCCGCCTCTGAGCAGCCAGTATTCTCATCCTTTGCTCTGTGTGTCTCTGCGGTGCTGGTGAGCGCAGGGCAGGGAGGGGCTGTGTCTGCCCACCTTGTAGCTCCTGGCTTCATTTTCCACAGTGTCCAGTGAGTACCACTGTTGCGTTTGTTCACCTTCCACCTCTCCCCCCATTTCTGGGTCCCCTCTTAGATTTCCCAAGACAGATCAATGAACAAACAAGACATAAAGAAAACAGAAAACAGCAACAAAGAAAAACCCTCTTGTTTCCATATCCTGGAGTTTATTTCTATTGACATTACTTTATAATCAGAGGCAAATAATGTCTTTGTGTTCCTCTCCTAACAGTCTCCCTCTTTGGTCTCTCTCTGTGTGAATGCTGGAGCATGTCTGGCTTTTGAGAGGCCCGGCTGTCCTTACCTGTGTTGCTGGATGTGAATGTTCTAGAATACATGCACAGTCCTTGTGAGAACCCATTGTTTCTGGTCCGTCTTTTGTGAGCTTCGCTGTTGGGCTCAGCAGGATAGTGTATTGGTTTGAACAAAGGAACGTCAGGTTGACCTAGTTCCTTTGGCTTCAAGTGTTCATGGAAATTCAGAGTGTAAAGCTCCATTCACTCGAGTACATTCCCGTGTGTGAGACTCCAGATCCAGTCTTTTCCATAAAGAGTTAACATTTCTGTTTTGAAAAGAATGTTCTGATGTTTTTCTAGACATTGTTCCTTTGTCCTTCTAATAAAGGGTTTCGTGAGTGGTTGGAAGTCACAGACTCAGTGTCAGAAATGGCTCTCAACGATGGTGACTCAGTTGAAAATGTAATGGTCTTAATAAGATGATTTCTTCGCGGTGTGTGTGTGTGTGTGTGTGTTTGTGTGTGTGTGTGTGTGTGTGTGTGTGTGTGTGCATACGCACCTCAGTACTGGGGCTTGAACTTGGGGCCTGGATGCTGTCGCTTAGCTTTTTCATTCGAGGCCGGTGCTCTATCATTTGAGTAGCAGCTCAAATTCTGGCTTTTCCCTGGTTAATTGTAGGTAAAAGTCTCACGAACTTTCCTGCCCAAGCTGGCTTTGAACTGTGAGTCTCGGATCTCAGCTTCATGAGAAGCTAGGATTACAAGTGTGAGCCACTGATGACTGGGAAGATGGTTTCCTTTGGTGGAGCGTTCAGTGCAAGTCCAGCCAACTCTCTGCCTAGAATTTTGGTTGCTTATAGTGTGGCACTTTAAGGTATTTTTATTTTTATTTTTTCTTGTTAGTCTGGAACAGATGGGATGGATATGACCTTCCAACTGAAAAGAAGAAGGCCGTGTTCCTTTGCGTGAAGACCGAAAGGTCCTCTGGTGGAGCTCTGTGTCTCGTGTGCTTTATCCCCACTCACGAGCCCCTTTTCTTTGCACCCAGACTAAGAAGGGAAGAGAACAGATGCACATGGCTGCTTTGAAACTCATCCTTCAGTTTCTCTCCTAACTTTAAGATGATAATATTTAGGATAAAACTTCAGTACCCAAAGAGAGTTAAAAATGATTTAAGGTAAATACTTTGGCCGCATCGTTGTTGTTGTTGTTGTTGTTGGTCATGAGGCTGGAGCTCAGGGGCCTGGGTACTGTCTTTGAGGTTTTTGCACTCAAGGCTAGCGCTCTACCACTTTGAGCCATGGCGCCATTTCCACCTTTTTGGTAGTTAATTGGAGATAAGCGTCTCATGGACTTTCCTGCCTGGGCTGGCTTTGAACCACAGTCTTCAAATATCAGCCTCCTAAATAGCCTTTTTTTTTTTTTGATGCTAGTCCTGGAGTTTGAACTCAGGATCGGGGCACTGTCCCTGAGCTTCTTTTGCTCAAAGCTAGCATGCTACCATTTGGGCCATAGCTTCACTTCTAGTTTTTTGTTTGTTTGTTTATTGGAGATAAGGATCTCATGGGCTTTTCTACCTGGGCTGGTTTTGAACGCGATTCTTGAATCTCAGCCTCTTGAGTAGCTAAGATTACAGGCATGAGCTACTGGTACTTGGTGGTTTTGTTGTTTTTATTTTAGCTGACTGTATCTTAGAGAGAGAGTCATGAAACACACTGACCCTTGTCCAAAGAAGTTGGAGACAGCCCTACCAGAGGGATACTTAGAGATAGCTTAGTTATTCTGCAGGATAGATGGTGGTGCTCGCTTTCCTTGTGGCAGGAAGGCTGGGACATGTCACTTGAGGAATGGGGTGTTTCCAGGATGAGCTCTAAGGCTCTTTGGCCTTGTGCAGTGCTCGTCTGTCAAGTTTGTCTTCTGGCTGTCCGTGATTTGGAATGAGCCTGATTGATAGATGCTGAAACACAGATGTTAATGCTATTATAATGCCATTGACTATCAGGTAATCTTGGGGAAATCTCTTGATTCTCCAATGAATGGCTTAGATCAGAGTATTTTTTTTTTAATTTAATTTTATTTTATTTGTGAACATACTGTACAGAGGAGTTACAATTACATGGGCAGGATAATGCGTACATTTCTTACCAAGCTTTTAAGCCTCCTCCTTTGTTTACCCTTCACATCCCTTCCCAGCCTCCCCCCTCCCCCCCCAATCCCAATCCTTCTCCTTCCCCCCACTTACCTCCTCCCCCCCCCCCCCCCCCGCAACCGACGTAAAGCTCGTTTTGGACATGACAACTTGTACTTCTCATTGTTGCAACAGGTCCACCTGTATCCTTAAACAACTGGTTTTTCCCCATCTCCTCCACAAGTTATACTGACATCAAATATAGTGAAAGCAGGGGTTATACTGTGGGGGAGGGACATACAAAGCAACAAAGAGATAATCTTATAAATGCGTTAGAAACACATGCATGAAAGAAAAAAACATTAAATACATCACGTTATCTGACCTTTTCCGCTTGACTCATACATATACTAGATATTACAAATAAGGGAAACCATGGGACCTATGTTTCTTTGGGCCTGGCTTACTTCACTTAATATAATTTTTTCCAAGTTTTTCCATTTCCTAACAAATGGGGCAATGTCATTCTTTCTGATGGAGGCATAGAATTCCATTGTGTATATATACCACATTTTCTTAGATCAGAGTAATTTTTAAGACTCCTTCTAGCTCACGTATTATATAGCTTCCCAGAACCCTTTCTAGAACCCTTGATATTAGTTTAATGTCAGGTGGGCATTTCAACAGGTCATTATAACCTCCTGTGTATAAGCTGGGATACTGTGATTATTTCACTGTGTTTGGTGATGTTGTTTTCCCCTTGGGGATATTGGGATTGAACTCAGGACCTTGGGCTTTTGGGCAGGTACTCTATCACCTGAGCCCCTCTTTTAGTCTTATTTTGTTCCACTTGTTTTTCAGATAGGGTCTTGTGGTTTTCCCAGGTTGGCCTTGGACTGTAATCTTCACATCTGTGCTTCTCAGGTGCATGCCACCACACCACACCTGGATGAGTGGTGGAGATGCACCTCTCACTAGCTTTTGGGCTGGCCTTAAACTGAAGTCCTCTCACCCTCTGCGTTCTGAGGAGCTGGGATTATAGGCATGAGCCAATACCTCTGACTCACGATTTTTGAAGGCCTGCTGTCTGGGCATGGTGATACACACTGTAATCTCAGCTACGCAGGAGGCTGAGATAGGAAGTTTTCAAATTTGAGGACAGACTTGACAACTTAGCAAGACCTTGTCTCTAAATAAATTCAAAAAGGCTAGAGATGTAACTCCGTGGTAGTGCTCTCGTCTAGTAGATCCTGGATTCAGTCCCTAGTACTTGGGAATGAAGAAAGAAAAGAAAGGAAGGAGGGAGGGAGGAAGGCAGTGAGTAAAGGAGTGAGGGAAAAAAGGATGGCTGTTCCCTTTGGGATTTTATGGTACATTTTTCTATAGCTATAATGCATAAGAATTCACCAGCTACGTTCACATGCCTGTTTTTAAGGGGATATTGCTTAGCTTAGGAATGAGCTAGCTTGTCGAATCCTCCACCAGATGAACTGCTATTAGAACGTGAGGTTTGGTTCCACTGCAGTTCTTCTCCCATGAGCCCTTCTATATGGCTCTCTTTCATGAATGTATTGGTAAGTCCTTCACCTGGGGCTGACACTAGATGACTTTTGGTCAAAAGCGTTAAGTTAAAACAACTTTCTCGAACTTCTGATCGCCCAGTTCTTTTTCAAGTTTTGAATTGACAAAGGATTTGGCAGTTTTATCCTTTACTCCAGAGAGCTTGGCAGAAATGAATCAAGACAGTATAATGTCCAGTTTTGCATATTAGGCTTGCCTCTTGCAAGGAAATGATCGAATCAGTTCTCTTACTTATACAATGAGAATACATATGTCTAGCTTATAAGGAGGAACAAAAAAAAAACCCCATAAGTTCATGTGAAGCTATGAAATGTAAAATAGGCTCTCATGCTAGCTAGCAAACATGCAAACACACACAAAATCATCCTTTGAGAAAATCTCCAAGAGATCTGTTTCTTCCTTAACATGTCACTAAGTAACCCATCGCATGAAACATGAATTTAGGTGTTGTCAAGGGTCCCAGGTGGGATTCAGGCTCAGTATGACCCAGTAGAACTTTTGTTTCCCAGCTCTGATCACGATTAGGAAGTAGGTCCTAGTTTAACATAGTGACTCATGTCTGTGATCCCAATACTCAGGAGGCTAAGACAGGAGGATTGCCAAGTTCAAAGCCAGCCAGAGTTACATAGTGATGTTGTCTCGCCACCTCCGCTTTTCCCCCACCAAGAGAGAAAAGAAAAGAAAAGAAAATGGAAAACACTTGTGGGTTGTTTATCACTATGCTGAATCCAGACCTTGTTTTGCCAAGAGACCCAAGGTTGGGTATGTCCTAGTTACAAGCTGAGTTTGGTAGCAAAAAGTAATTGCCTAAACTCATAAGTAATCTTTTAGTTAAGTGGTAGAATGAAAATGAACTCCAGACCAATTTCTGCTATACATACGTTAGCCACTAGACCCCACCCCCACCCCAGAGTTCTTCATTGTCTCCATTCTGAAACTTTGAAAGGACAGAGAGCAGAGATACATATCGGGCCTATAGAACAGTTTTATGAACAATGGGTTTCACACCCACTAGCCTGGCATACCACGGTTAATTATCCATTCATCAAGCATAGCTAAGTTTTGTACACCTTACATCAGTAAGAGAGAACATTTTGCCAGAGGTTTCTAGAAAGGGTGAGTCAAATGGAGGATATTTGTAGGGTTTTAGGGCTCTTGGCTGCATCCCTGGAAGGTTTATCTCCCAAGATAATGAAATGGTTGGGGGCTGGGAAGGTGGCTCAGTGGTATTATGCTTGCCTTGCATGCATGAGGCCCTGGATTTGATTCCTTAGCACCGCATAAGCAGAAAAAGCAGGAAGTGGCACCGTGGCTCAAGTGGTAGGGCACTAGCCTTGAGCTGAAGAGCTGGGGACAGCGCCCAGGCCCAGAGTTCAGGCTCCATGACCAGCAAAAAAAATAAAATTAAAAAAAAATTTAAAAAAAGAAAGAAATGGTTGGGATTGAGTGGAATTCAACTATGCCAGAATAGCTGTGGACTGGGAGCTCAGGAAGAGAAAGGTCTGGAACGTATGCGCGCGCGCGCGCACACACACACACACACACACACACACACACACACACACACACACACACACACACACACACACACACACACACACACACACACACACACTCCTAAAAACCAAACTGTCCTTTGGGAATCAGCTTGTGTTTGCAGTTGCAACATGGAAATTTCTGGAAGGTCAGTCAAGAAATTGTAGGGAACTATTCTGCTGAGTGTATGGGAAGGAGGGGGACTTGCTCATTTGTTTGGTGTAGTTGCTGATTGAAGGGATCTTCAGCTTGCTGTGGTTTGACTTGGGGGTTCCTCAGCATCTACAGTGTCTGTACTCACTTTGGGGTCTACCTGTGTGTTTGTGTGAATCTTGTGAGAGCCAGGGCCTTGCCTTGATTGTATACTTCTGAGTCTAGCCATAGGGTTGAACCCATGACCTCCACCCTCTGCCTGGGTCTCTGTAGCTCAGCTGGCCATGCAGAGCAGTTCAGGGCTGCTTAGAATTCATTAGTTAGGGAGCCACAGGTGACTGGGCTGGTGACCTGCGACCTGGTTTTCCTGTGACCTTGGGAGAGATTCCAGCACTCAGTTTTCTTGGCTCCACCTGCAACGCCCGGAGCCTGGCTCTCCTGGATTCTGTGAGCCACTTGATAGCCTGGCAAGAAATTCCTTTTCTGCATAACTAGCTGAACTGCTTTCTCTCATTCCAACCATGATTGTTACAGGACTATAGTAGGGCTGACTTCCTCTGCTCTTCCCCCTTCTCTCCCCCCTCCCAGCCATGAATCAAATAATTCCTTATGGTAACACTGATTGATTGATTGATTGATTGATTGATTTTTGCCAGTCCTGGGGTTTGAACTCTGGGCCTGGGTGCTGTCCCAGAGCTTACTTTGCTCAAGGCTAGCACTTTACCACTTGAGCCAGCACGCCACTTCCAGCTTTTTCTGTTTATGTGGTACTGAGGAATTGAACCCAGGGCTTCATGCATGTGAGGCAAGCACTCTACCACTAAGCCTCATTTCCAGCCCTCCTTATGGTAACTTTTAAAATCTAGAATGAGCTTAATTTTTAAATATATGGGCACTTACGACAACCCAGTGGAAGGAGAAGAATCTTAGTAAGTGCTTGGTCTGGATAGATAAGTAGCAAGGGCCCGGCCTGGGTGGCAGCATTGGGTAGAGGGCTTTGGAGTCAGGTGTTAGGACCTGGGCCACGGTGGAATGAGATCTTTCTTATTAGCTTAACATATGATGAGGATGCCACAGAGCTGCCTGGCAGAGGGGAGCCTTTAGTGAAGAGAAAAGGATGATTTCTTCCTTCCTTCCTTCCTTCCTTCCTTCCTTCCTTCCTTCCTTCCTTCCTTCCTTCCTTCCTTCCTTCCTTTCTTTTTCTTTCTTTCTTTCTTTCTTTCTTTCTTTCTTTCTTTCTTTCTTTCTTTCTTTCTTTCTTTCTTTCTTTCTTTCTCTCTTTCTCTCTTTCTCTCTTTCTCTCTTTCTATCTCTCTTTCTCTCTTTCTCTCTTTTTTGTCTGTCATTAGGCTTGAACTCAGGGCCTGGGCCCTGTCCCTGAGAGATTTTGCTCAAGGCTAGCACTCTGTCACTTTGAACCACAGCTCTACTTCCAGTTTTCTGGTGGTTCGTTGGAGATAAGGGTCTCACAGCCTTTCCTGCTTGGGCTGGCTTTGAACAAAAATCCTGACATCTTGGCCTCCCAAGTAGTTAGGATTATAGGCCTGAGCCATCAGTGCCTGACAGGAAAAGATGATTTCTAAATGGATTGTATTAGCACATATTCTGCTCTTCAAAGGAGCGGGGAAAGTTGAGGCTAGACCCAGATCTGGATACCCTAACAGATTATGTGATCTGGGGCACATTGGGCCTTCGTATATACTGAGACTGTGTCCCACTGATCCTTTCCTCCCTCCCTCCCTCCCTCCCTCCCTCCCTTCCTTCCTTCCTTCCATCCTTCCTTCCTTCCTTCCTTCCTTCCTTCCTTCCTTCCTTCCTTCCTTCCTTCCTTCCTTCCTTCCTTCCTGTCTCCCTTTCTTCCTTCCCTGTCTGTCTGTCTACCTATCTCTTTATGTTCCTACCCATCTACTACAATTCTTTTGTCTCGCTGTATTTTAATCAGATCACTGTTACATTTTGTAATTTATGAGATATAGTACCTTTAAATGGGGAGTTTTAAAAAAATTGACAAAGGAGGAGCTTAGTAAGCATCTTACTCATTAAAAATAAAATAATTAGGCCTCTGCGCCTTTCTGTCAGTGCTCCAATTTGATTAGAATGCCAGAGTTAACCATTTCAACTCTTGCTGGTTTTAATAGCCTTGTATTTGCTGCAAATGGAGGACCTTCTGTTACTCTACCTTCCTCTCATTTTCTAAAAGACTTCTTTTTCATCTCTCCTGTTGATCACTTTATAATTTAAAATAATGTTACATGCTTCCATTTCTTAGTTCTTCAATGTGAGATTGTTTTGTAAGATGATGATATTGATCCTTTCACTCTCCTTCTCCCTTCCTTCCACCCTCCAACTTTTGCTAACAAGTTTTTCTAGCATCTTGGCATCATCACAGTTTTAAAGTTTGTATTTTGCTCTCTAACTATATGATACCACTCCAACTTTGTCTAGAGATTGTTTCTGGAATGATGAAAACCAGCAGTGGCAGTTGCAATACTCATGCTATGTGACAGCTACTGCATCTCAACATTAGAAGTGTGTTTTTTAATTCACACTCATGGGAGGGCTTTCTGTATAAGAGAGGCCCATTGCGTTCTCTCTCTCTCTCTCTCTCTCTCTCTCTCTCTCTTTCACACACACACACACACACACACACACACACACACACACACACACACACACTATCTTAAGCAGGGCTTGTAAAGCTACTGGGTGGAACCTGTTTTGTAACCCATAGCTGATTAAAGAGATACATGTTTTGGAGAAAGTTCTAGATTGCTGTGACATCTGAATTCAGGGCCTTAAAGATAAGCACTGGGAGATGGTAAGGGTTCCTTAGTGTTGGACTTTGCTAGTGTCAGACCCAGGCCTGGGGAATGAAGGTGGTGGTTGGAGCATCCTGGGACCTCAGTTGGATAGTACAGTGACAGAACAAATCCTAGATTCATACTTCCAGCTGACCAGATGGGCCGCACATGAGAGAGAGCTGGAATGGGGGTGAGGCCCTTAGATGACTGGGGAAGCCACAGCAGCAGAAGGCTGGGTGACCAATCAGGGAGCTGATTGGTCATCTCTACTGCTGGATGACCAATCAGGGAGCTGCCATTCAGAGGAGCTTCTTCCCATTGGGAGAGACCTTTGTACACAGTTGCCATGACCAGACATGAACAGCCACAGCCCAGTCTTCCCTTACTCTTTCTCACCCAGATGTTGATCTGTGGGAGAAGTAGACAGCAAACCGAGGGACATAGAAGATTGCAGCAGCTACCTCACCCTTCCTTCTGCAGGCCTGTTTGCTGCTACTGTGAGATGCTGGTGGCAGGGAGAGAAGCTGAATTCAATTAAGTCCCAAGTTTTCACAAAGATACAGATCTGGACGTTTTCTTTACTGATTTCGTTATGATTGGACTTGTCCCCTTCTATAGCTTAAAAGAAACAGATACATCAAGGGCCTGGCCCAAAGTAGTGTCTAGGAAAAGCAGAAACATCTGAGGCTACAAAGCAGCCTTGAACAAAATGGTAGGGAAAAGAACAAAGAACAAAAGAACCCAAGTTCCTCTTGTGTAGGGTGGAGCACAGCTTACTACTGGGGCGGGAGGAATGAGGGTGAGGAGAAAATGGAATCTCATGTCACTCAAAGGAGGACTGTGTTGATCAGCAAATCAAGGGTATTCTAGTCTTTATTATTTATACTATATTGAAATTTTCCTATGGATTCTGAATGACCTTTTTTTTTATCTTTGTGGGCAAGAGAAAATGTTTAATCTCATATGTTATCTTGCTGCTTTTTAAAATATAGCTTTGTTAAGATGTCATAGATCTAAATATGTATATATATTAATGCACTTGCGTACAGTTCAGTGGGTATGAGTGAATTCATAGATGTGTACAAATGCCACTAGCATCAATTGTACATCACCCCCCCCCCCAAAGGGAACTTTCTAATCACAAGATGTCACTCTCCATCTCCCTACAATAACCTTGGCCCTAGACTTACCTATTCTGGTCATTCAAATAAAGGTGATTCTTTGTGACTGGCTTCTTTCATTTGGCAGAAGGAGGTGAGTGATGTAATGTCTTTGGAGAAGTTTCACAATCAATACATCTATAGAGTATTCTTAGGATTTGACTATCCTTTCCAGATGACTTAAATTCAAGCATCTCATACGCAAAAGACTGAAACACGGGTACCAGTCTTGCTGAAAAATCATTTTGTGAAACACCCTGTGTAATAATACAAGCTTCACCTGTAAGTAGATAAAGTAGATATGTCTTTACTCTTTTTTTTTTTTTTTTTTGGTCGGTCGTGGGGCTTGAACTCTGGGCTTGGGCGCTGTCCCTCAGCTCTTCAGCTCACTCAAGGCAAGCGCTCTACCGCTTGAGCCACATCACCACTTCCAGTTTTCTGGCAGTTTATTGGCGAGAAGAGTCTCACAGACTTTCCTGCGTGCGCTGGCTTTGAGCCATGATCCTCAGATCTCAGCCTCCTGAGTAGCTAGAATTACAGGCGAGAACCACCGGCAGCCAGCTAGGCCAGAGTTTTAATAACTATAAGGTCACATGCAAGCATAGTCTGAGGGAAAATGCACGGTAATTTTGAAGTCTGTGTGTTCTGGTCTACATCATCCCTGTGGAGTTTGCACAGATCTAATGTAGGACAGACTGACTGACTTGTGGACAGCCCCTCTGGAGTGGGGTGGAGGGGGGAATGCCCAAGATACTCTTTCATTTTGTTTGTTGCTCAGGCATTTTAGAATAGCCTCAGTTTTCTGTTTGATCTCATATTTCTGCTTTGGCAGTTAGATTCAAGGTTCCTCCTCTCTTTTTGTTACAATTATGGTCAGTAAGTATAACTTGAATGTAGGGAAATCCTAGATTGTAGTTTAGATTTTTTTTTTTCTTTTTCTGGTTGTTTGGAGGTTTTGGGACGGGGCCTCTCTTTGTAGCCCAGGTTGGCCTTCAACTTGGGATCTTCCTGCCTCTCAGCCTTCTGAATGCTGGGGTTCCAGCGGTGCTACATCATACCCAGCTTTCTGTTAGCACAGTTTTGAAAACCAGAATCGTGCATGGAACCACCATGCAAGATCGGATGTAGAATATTTTCCCTTTTGAAAATTCCCTGCTTTCTTTTCCCAGTCAACATCTTCTCTCCACGTCCCCACCCAAGCAATCACTATTTTGATTTCTGTCTCCACAGATGATCACATCTATCCACGAACTTGAAGCAAGGGAAAACACACAGCATCTGCTTTCTTTTGCTCAACGTAGTGTTCCTGGATTTTGTACTGTTGTTTTTGCATTCATAGTTTGCTCCTTTTTAATGGATGGACATATTCCATTGTTTACATATGCTACATTATATAATCACTTTATTACATTTAAAATACATGTTTTCATTTTAGAATAGCATACACACATATATGTAACAAAACCACAAGACTAGAGCATGAAAATCCCATATACTCCATCTGCATGGAAATCCCATATACTCCATCCACACTGAGTTTCTCCTGTCATTCAGACCTTACAAGTGAATGGTAGTGCATCACATATTGGACACCTTATTGCTAGCTACTTCTTACTTATTGTCTCTTTTCTGTCCACCAGCCCATCCAGGATGCCTCATTACATTTAGCTGACAGGTCTGCTTATACTTCTCTGAACTGTAGTGGTGGTTTCTCAGACTTCTCTTGTTTTTTGATGACTTAACAGATTTGAGGAGCGTTCGTTGGGTGTTTGGGATGATGCATTGCACCTGGCATTTCATTAAACTTTCCCCATGGAACATTAGACTGTTATTGTGGGTTCAGAGTAGGGAGACCACAGAGGTAAAGTGCAATTCCCAAGCCCTGTCAGCACAGGCATGTGCTATTGACACGGCTGAGCGCTGACTCTGACCTCTGTCATCTGGTGGATGTTGTGTTTGTCAGGTTTATCCCCTGGAAAGTTACTTCTGTCCCTTCTGCATGGTCTTTTGGAAGGAAGTCACTGTGTGTGGCTCTCATTGAAAGAGTAGGGAAGTGAAAATTAAGTAGCTCCATAAATTATGTGGAATATTCCTGTAGATAAGGTTTATATTTAATTTTTAAAGCAACTGATGGTTTCTTAAGATTGATCATACCATTTTCTTTTTTCTTTTTTGTCAGTTGTGGGGCTTGAACTAAGGGCCTGGGTGCTGTCCCTGAGTTTTTTTCCCGCTCAAGGCTAGTACTCTACCACTTCGAGCCATGGTGCCACTTTCAGTTTTATGGTGGTTAATTGGAGATTTAGAGTCTCACAGACTTTCCTGCCTGGGCTGGCTTGAAACCATGATTCTCAGACCTCAGCCTCCTGAGAACCTAGGATTACAGGCATGAGCCACCAGTATGCCCAGCTCAATCATACTATTTTCTACCCACATGAAAGTGTCTAAAAGTCTAAGTGTACCTCATTCTCATCAACATTTGGTACTATCAGCTTTTAAATTTTCACTGTTCTAGTTGGTATGAAATAATAGCTCACTATGGCTTTACTTTATATTCATGATGATGAATTGTGTTGAGTACCTTTTCATATGGCTACCGGGTATGTCTTTAGTTTATTATTATTATTATTAATTCATCATGAGGTGAGGAATTATTTGAATATAGTTTCTTGGTTCAATATATTCAAGAAAATATTTTCTCCTAGTCTGTGGCAAGCCTACTGATGTGATAAATCATGTCTTTTGCTGAGCTGATTTAAGATTTTAGGGAAAAGATTCAGGGGTCCAATGGAGGGAGCAAATGGATGCCATGTTATATGGAATGGTGTGAATGTTTAGTGATTCTAACACTTTAAAAGTTTTTTTTTTCAAGATTAAGTGTTGTTTTGGTAGATACAAAGGGCCATCACAACATTTTTTTTCCCAGGCATATTTTAGTGGATTAAAAGAAAATCACCATAGTTCAAGACTTCCCAATGTAGCACCGACTGTGTGTGTGGTTGGGTGTGAAGGTTCCAGACCTGTGTGAGTCTTTTCAGATGCCATCTACCAGTGTGTGGTGGAAGCCCAGTGTGAGGAAGGAAGGTCGATGCTCTGTTCTTTTCTAGTCCTGCAGCCTCCTTTTCCACAATGCTTTGGCGTAGCCATAGTTGTGAGAGGTGATACACGTTGTGTGTGGATTAAGTCCATGGGCACCAAGGATCCCAGCCTGAGAACCGTCACTACTGCACCTGCTCGGATGCATTCCCCAGAGTCTTCTCCTAGGAGAAGACATCAGGTTTCTTCTGTTCATCTGGGACCACCCGTGTTGCCTTTTCTAATTGCCCTTCCTCCTCTCGTTTCAGGTAAACCTCTTCGTGTTACTCTCTGTGGTCTGCGTCCTGCTAAATCTCGCGGGATTCATCCTGGGATGTCAAGGGGCACAGTTTGTGTCCAGCGTACCCAGGTGTGATCTGGTAAGCAGCCCTAAACATCATTAGGCCTGGGATTGGAGCCAGGCTTGGCTGCGTTCCTTGTGATATCCATTTGTGGCACCTCCAGCCGTCCCGCAGTCTTGAAGTGGATAAAAGGAGGTAGGAAAACAAAGCTGAGAGCTGTTTTCTGAGGCTTTTCGCTTGATTGTGAGGGAGTGTGGCTCCCCCAGAACCCAGAGCCACACTGGTCAGTGACTGAATGAGTAGATGGGTCCCGCGTCTCCACGGCCAGTCTGTCTACCTGAAGACAAAAGAAAAGAATGTTACCAGAATTCAGGCCAACCCCTTTTACCTAAGGAAAAGCCGGGCACTGGTGGCTCATGCCTATAATCCTAGCCACTCAGGAGGCTGAGATCTGAGGATCGCTGTTCAAAGCTAGCCTGGACAGGAAGAGTCCATGAGACTTGTATTTTCAGTTAACCACCAGAAACCTGGAAGTGGAGCTATGGCTCAATGTGGTAGAGGATTAGCCTTAAATGAAAGAGCTCAGAGATAGCACCCAGGCCCTGAGTTCAAGTCCCAAGACTGACTAAATACATAACGAAACCTAAGGAAGCCAAGTTGTATGTCAGCGTCTGGAGATTTTCTGACCTTGGAAGATAAGTATGGTGTTTATTCCATTCATTACACAGTGTGTCAGTGGAGTCTGGGATACAACACTATAATCAAGACTTTTGGTTGTCAGAACTGTGGCTATGATGTTGTAGACCTGTAGCTTCTCTAAGATAAAAAAAAAAATGAGGCCCAGTACTATCAAAAACCAAAATTAAATTGTGGCAAAATGCATGTAAATTGACCATCCTCACCCTTTTGCGTGTACACTTCAGAGCAATATGTTCATTCAGATGGTTGTGGAAACAGTCTTCAGAACTTTTCATTTCATAAAACAGGAACAACATTTAGCAACCGTTCCTCATCTCCCTGTGCCCAGCAATCCCCAGCAACTATCATTCCACTTTCCATTGATATGAATTCAGATACTTTTTTTTTTTTGTCAGTTGTGGGGCTTGAACTCTGGACCTGGGCACTGTCCCTCAGATCTTCAGCTCAAGGCAAGCACTCTACCACTTGAGCCACAACGCCACTTCCAGTTTTCTGGTGGTTTATTGGAGATAAGAGTCTCATGGACTTTCCTGCCCAGGCTGGCTTTGAACCATGATCCTCAGATCTCAGCCTCCTGAGTAGCTAGAATTACAGGCCCCAGCCACTGGTGACTGGCTTGAATTCAGATACTTTTATGTACCTCCCATAAGTGGAATCAGATAGTGTTTACCTTCCTGTGAGTGACTTACTTCACTTAGTATAATGTCCTCCAGGTGTGTGCGTGTTGTAGCTGTGTCAGAATCTCCTTCATTTTAAAGGCTGGATAATACTCCATTGTTTGTCAGCATGACATATTTTGTTTATCCATTCATCTGAGGATGGGCCTTGGGGCTGTTCCCACATTCTGTCTATTGTGTACAAAGCTGCTTCAAGCTTGAGTGGACAAATGTCTCTTCTTTATCCTGCTGTCGGTTCTAATACGTAGAAGTGGAGTCGTTAGTGACAGCTGAACTTTTACAAAAGAACTTCTTAGTAACAAACATCTCCCTTAGGATGAAGCAAAAGGAATGGAGTCCAGAAATTGTTTTCATTCTCCTCTATCTGGAATTTCATCCATAGTAATCTCACCCTATTAAAGCCAGCAGAAAGAGAGCCAATAAGAATGCTTTGTTTTCTAGCAAAGGTCAAGCCCTTCCAATACCATCCATGACCTTTCCAAGCATAAAAATGGGAGGGACTCACTATAACCTTTTATTCTTTCTCATAATTCTTCATTTTAAAAAAACAATGTCATTCTATTGCTTCTTAACCCGTAAGCTGTGAGATCGCAGAGCAGTTGTGTGGGTTATTGTTTCTGTTTTCTTTCTGGGACTGGGGCTTGAACTCAGGGCCTAGGTGTTGTTCCCTGAGCTTCTTTTGCTCGATGTTAGCACTTTACTACTTGAGCCACAGCTCCACTTCTGGCATTTTTGGTAAGTTATTGGAGATAAGAGTCTCATGGAATTTCCTGCCCCCAAATGGGTTCAAACTGCAATCCTCATGTCTCCATGTCCTGAGTAGCTAGGATTACAGGTGTGAGCCACCAGCACCCATGTGGTTTTTAAAAACCCTTCAGGGCTGTGTGAATGGCTCCCATCCCCCATCCCGCCTTTGCCCTGCATTAGCTCATACTCCCAGCCATTTAAAATGGCCAGCTAGTTCCTTTATTAAAGGGTTTCAGCTCATATTTCTATCAGCTCCCTTCACCCGCAGAGGGGAGAGAGGAAGAGTGTATAGCCAGTCTCATGAGCTAAAGTGACAGCTCATAGTCGTTGTACTTAGCTTGAAGCTTCCCCGATGGCTAAAGATGGCACTGGCAACTTTAGTGCGTTTTCCCAAAGCCCTCTGGAACATTCTAAAGTGCAGCTAGGGTCGAAACCCATAGTGGTAGGGCGTGGCGGGAGGAAGATGAGGATGTGACGGATCTGGTGATAGTATGGATGTGGAGAGGTGGATGGTTATCTTTTGGGGTGAGTTCGAGAATCACTTCAAGGGACTGAAGATACTAATGCTTGGGAATGTTGTGCGGAGAGGGGATTTCAAGTGGAGGTGAAGGGGTTTGGACTGGCCAGGAGCAGGTGCGGGCTCAGAGGGACAGGAACACAAGCACACTTTTGCCTACAGTCCTTTTGCAAAGAGCCTCGGGGCTTCCTTGTATCGAGTGGGCCCAGTATTTGGCATTCCAGATCCTTTGTATAATGATTAAACTGTCAAATAATCTCGTCTAAAGGGATTAGCTTTCATTCACCTGGGACTGTTGCTGTCAGTGCTGGCTCAGCTTGAAGATTCCACATAGCAGGGGCTGGGAAGGTGGCTCAGTGGTAGAGCGCTTGCCTTGCATGCTCGAGGCCCTGGGTTCGATTCTCAGCACCACATAAGCAAAAAGAAAAAAGCTGGAAGTAGCGCTGTGGCTCTAGTGGTAGAGCGCTAGCCTTGAGCTGAAGAGCTGAGGGACAGTACCCAGGCCCAGAGTTCAGGACCCAGGACCGGAACAACAACAAAAAAAGATTCCACATAGCAGACATTTCTGGGGTCTTGAATGTCGTGCTGGGCTTGTGTACAGTCCACAGCAGCTGGTGATCTCTTTGCACTAAACGTATGGTGCCAAGAATGGCTTGTGTGGGAAGATGACACCTAGTATTACCCGAGGGAAGTAGAGGCCTC